>NC_028638.1:58763491-58845027 GCF_001406875.1 Solanum pennellii | reverse complement strand
TGCTTGCATATACCCATACTTAGTACAAGTGTGTACTAATTCCATACGAACATCTACTTTTAGGTGCAGGCACAGGTGGACGCTAGAGCTACCGGTTCGTTGTTGCAGCTATCCGGACGTCAGTATTCATCCGGAGTTTGGTAGGTCCTCATGCTTTCGAGGATGCTACTGTTTTACATTCTAGCGTAGTTTTAGAGTTGAGCTAGTGGAGCATGTTCCGCTAGCGTTTCTTTCCTGTTTTGGTTCAGACTTTGTATTGGTGCTATTTTGGCCGATATACAATTAATACTTAATGAATTATTTCTTTCAGTTGCCTATCTCTTAAATGTTAGATGGTTGATGATGAACGATTACGAAATGTTAAGAATGTTTAGCAAGTATGATTAAAGAATCAAAAATTTCAAATTTTCCGCTAAAATTAATCTATGTAAAGTAAGAATGACGTAAGTAGGCTTGTCTGCGACCTCTGAGAGGTCAACGACGCCGGTCTCGTCTGGGGTCTAGATTCCGATCGTGACAGTCTCTTTTCTTACTCTTCTTTTCAATTTCTCTCTCTAACATTCTTTCAAATTAATTCCACAGATTTTCAATTCAATATATTAATATTTTCTATTATTCTCATTTAATTTCGTTGCAAGATTTGATTTGAAGATTAACATTGATTTATATGTTTTTCAGATTCCTTATTTATTTACTTATTGATTTTTTTAGTGTTTTTTTTTAAATTTTTTTTGTTTTGTTGTTGTTCTTAAAACAATTTTTAGGGTTTGAGACTACATAAATCTCTCTTCAATGGACGTTTTCAAGAGAGTTACTAGAGGTATTGGACAAAATAATCAAAGTTCTTCCGATTTCTCATCATTTAATTTTTTTTTCACTCAAGAATAAACAACAATTTAGGCTCCGCTTCTGAATCTAAGGAGGATATATGACGGGGGAAAATGCCTGAATTCGTCGATGTGCAAAATTCCACACAAATTCATAACCATGAAGTTGAAAAAGACCAATTTGTTGGAGAAGAGGTTTTTTTTTTTGCATGTTCTGTGTCTTGCATGTTTAGTTTAATTTGTTTAGTAATTTTTAAGATTAAAAAAAATTCATGTTACAATGCGTTTGGAAGTGTATATGAAATTTTTATTATGTTATAGTTAGTATTTATTTTGGTATTTAATATATTTATTGTATTGTGTTCTGTTTTTTCTTTGTGTTAGTTATGTCAATGTAACACATTATATAAGTTTGATTGTGTATTTTTCATAGTTTTAATGTTTTTTTATTCATAGATTTGAATGTATATATTGAATTTTGTTGTTGTTTTAGTCAGTATGTATTTTGTTTTCATTGTTTTATTGTATTTTGTATCAATAGATTTAAAATTATATTTCATATATTTAGTTCATTTTGTATTCTGTTTTTTTTTGTGATAGTTATGTCAATGTACCACAGTTAGTATTTATTTTTGTATTTCATAGTTTTATTATTTTTTGTATTTTAAATTTGAAAGTATATATTGAATTTTGATACTGTTTTAGTCAGTATGTATTTTTACAATTAATAGTTGTATAAATTCAAAAATTATATTGCATTGTTTCTGAATTTGACATTTTTTTCTAATTTGTATTTATTCTAAAGGTATGTCAACTAGTTATGTATTTTATTTAAGAATGAGTACACCAAATATTCAATTATTTATTTTCAATTTTATATTTCATTCACTTTTTCATCATACTAATTTTTGTATTTTATATATTATTATACAAAATTCTAAATAGAAACTAGAATAAATAGTTATACAAATAAAATACATATTGAAATGAATACATACAAGATTTTTGAAGGAAAAAATAATTATATAGAGAAAAAAATATATGAATGCAAATATATTTCTTAATGACTATACAAATATATTTGACATACCTATAGGAATAAATACAAACTAATAAAATACTATAATAAATATAAATAGAATATATTGTGGAATGAATATAATTTTAAACTAGTAAAAATTTTAGAGGAAGAAAAAAACAAAATTTAAATTTTATTTGAAAATGTAAGTAATAAGAAAATTAAGTGATTCTTACTTTTTTTAAAAAAATATTCTCTCCTTTGATTTTCTCCCTTTTGTTATTAAATAATTATATTATTTAAATAAAAATAAATAATAAAAACATAAATAAAATACATAACAAACTAAAATTGAACATTTTTACTAAATATTAAAAATATTGCTAAAAACCCTGTTAAATGTTAAAATATTAACATTTTAAAAAATTTCGTTTTTCCATTTTTAATTTTATCTCATCAAATAGGCTCATACATCACATCACCAGACTTATTTGCCAGAACCTTGTCTTTTAAACATGAAATTTCTCTAACGAACCAAATCTTTACTCATACAACATTATCTGCCAAATCATTCCAGAAATTCTTAATCAGTCAATACAACGTAATCGATCTAACCACGAACGAAAAAATTTTGTTTTTAAGGTTTGAAGATTCCGTTACATATTATACCTCGAGAAGTAGTATGTTTTAGTGGTGTGGGTTGAAGGTTTTTACCTAGAAAGAGGAACGATACTGTCACCGCAAGTCGCAAAAATGGCGAAGTCAGTAGTAATTCCTCGCATGTCTCTCATCTTCCTCCGCTCCAAATCCATCTCTCAGCCACGCACCGTCTTCTTTCCCTCAATGCTCAATTCCCTTTTGCTCAAATCCCATTCACTTCACTTCTTCTCTACAACTTCAACCCCATACCCACTTCAATACGAAATGATAATCTCCCGCCCTGCAAACCCACCTTCACCTACCCTAAAATCTCGCCGACAACGCTTCCTTCCCAATTCAAAACCTAACGATTCAGAACCCTTACCCGGTTCAGAACTTGGGTTCGACGATTGGGTCGACAGAAAATTGAATTCGAAATCTTCTTCTCCACAAGCCGAACCGCAGCCTGAAGAACCCAATTCGGGTATTATGAAAATGGATAAAGGGAAAAGGAAATATTACAATAAGAGAAGGAAAAGAATGTTTGGTGGGTCGGATTCAGAGGATGAGAATAACAGGGACAAGGATAATGAGCTTGTTGAGTTGAAGCAGGAAGTTGTGGAGCTACCTACACTACACAAGAAGGAAGAAGAGTTGTACTTTTATGACAATTTTGCTTATCCTTGGGAGAAGGATAAGCATTATAAGATGGTATATCAATTGGAGAAGAAGTTTTTTCCTGATCAGGGTTTTGATAAGGCTTTTCTTGATCCTGGGCAGTCAAATGAGAATGTAAACAGGAGTAAAAAGAAATCGGGGAAGAAGGAAAATATAATAGAAAAAGATACTGATGGTGGGGATGGTAAAAGTTTGATCTTTTTCGAAGAGGAAGAAAAAAGCGTCAGCTCTGAAACTAAGAAGGAAGCTAAAGTTGATGTATCGGAAAAGAAAGTGGAAGAGTTCTTCAAGTGTTTGAAGAAAGTTCCAAATAAGGAAAATGGTGTTGTTAGTGCTGAGCCATTTCTAGCGACAAGGAGTACAGGGCTTCCTCCTAAATGGGATAGTCCGGGTGGGACAGTTGTATTAGTAAACAAACCAAAAGGTGAGTTTGAGATCCTAATTGGTATAACACTTGGATTTATCTTGCAAAAGATGTTCATATTTTAGATGTTGACGTGATTCTGAACAATTAAAGTAAGTGTGTTAAGTTCTCATGTGAAGTCAAAGTTAGGTGTTTTGAGTTTCTAACTGAACAAGAAGCATTACAAGTAGAGATGCTGAATGCAATTCTTGCTTTAGAAGTTTGAGTACATTTGGTTGTTTAATTTTTAAAATGAGAGGTGTACACTCGGGGAGTCTTAGAGTCAGAAATAAATTAAATTTGTTTGGGAGTGTACATAATGAATGCAGCCAGTGTATGGCTAATTAATGAAAACTGCTCAAGCAACTCATATGTTATAGTGTTGTGCATCACAAAGCTCATAAAGGACTTTTACGTTCTTAGGCAAAAATACATTCGCATAAAAACAGAATTAGTATGGAATGCTATAAATATTACTTGTGAATTAGGATTACATTGGGTATGTTGTTGTTGTGGTGATTGCCTTTTATTATCTAACATTGTAAATTCAAACAATGATTTGGACACTCTTGCATGAATTTTGTTATAAAAGCTTGGTTTCCTTCTTTCTTTTGTAACTAGTGTCTGAATTGCCTTACAGGTTGGACTTCTTTTACTGTTTGTGGAAAGTTGCGTCGCTTAACAAAAGTGAAAAAGGTATATCTTTCCTAAGAACAATCTAGGGACTATTTGATATGGTCTTGGAGAAGCAGTATGCAAACTCGCTTTAAAAATATCTCAGGATAAGCTTTTTATGGTAATCTTTTGTATTTGAAGGTGCATTAGCACGTCAGTCTTAGCAAGAAGAATGCAAGTCAAAAGATTATTTGGATGAATGTTTTCACTTAAACTTTGAGTCTGTACTTTGGTTATATCCATGCTGATTAATAGAACTCTTACATTAAAAAGTAGGAGCTTGAATAAAGTTTTGATTTTTGTCTGTAGATTTACTATTTTGATTTTCTTCTAAGATATCCATTCCTAATGTAAAATACTGTGAAATCTTAGAATTCTAACATGAGTATCAATTCCCTTCATCAAGTTTTCTTTATTCTTTTTGGTGTTGGACCCTCCATTAGATCTAGTCTGCTAGCCAGAAGACTTTGTTCAGTAAAGTTAGAGCTGTGGAGTATGGGCTGAAGAAGATGCAGGGCATATAGAAAAAAGAGTATCTAGCAAATTTTGGGGAATTAGGGTACATTTCTAAGCATTTTGTTACCTCCTCCACCAAATTTTTATTTTAAATTGAAGACCTTCAAACAAACTTCTGTTTCTAAAAAAATTGTGCCACTCTATCAGGTGGGGGCTGGTTTTTATGTCTTATTCATTTGATTTGATTGGGGTTTTTATGCTTATGTTCACGTGGTTGGGGGCATTTTTCACTTTCTGACTGAATACAAACTGCACTGAGGCATTTCATGCTTATCAGCTTCTCCTTCAATGTAATCTTTTGCAGGTTGGCCATGCTGGAACACTTGATCCTATGGCAACTGGATTATTGATTGTATGTGTTGGTAAATCTACAAAGATCGTTGACAGGTAATAAGGTTTTAGATGATTAAACTGAGGGAGATTTCAGGGGTTCCTAAAATTTCATGAGACTTTCTTCCTGCTAATTTCCCTCTGTCTTAAGAGAACTTATCCATGTCTATGGGAAGTTATGTAATAACTTAAGTTGAATTGTTCTTGGCAGCTATCAGGGTATGACTAAGGGCTACAGTGGGATCTTCCGTTTGGGAGAAGCCACCTCTACCTGGGATGCAGATTCCCCGGTATTTAGTTGTTTTTTTGAAGTTATATTTCTTCAGATAAATCTGGAACGTGTGGCTTATTTCACACACACGAAAGTCTCATTTAATCATCAGCAACACAAATTAAGATGGAAAGATGAGAAATTTCGTGATAAAGCCATCATGAATAAAGTCTACACACTCACACTAGTTGATGTTAAATAAACAGGATCTAGTTATTTGTTTACCCCAGGTTTCATCTTACCTATGAATTTTGGATTTTGCAATGTTCAGGTTATTCAACGAGAGCCATGGGAGCATATCAAGGATGAAGACATAAAGAAAACGGCAGCATCCTTTTTTGGAGAGATATGGCAAGTCCCTCCGATGTTCTCAGCAATCAAAGTAAGTTTATTTTTGTTGCAGCACTTCCGATCATCCAATTTTTTTATTTTGCTGAACATAAAGTGTGCCTCTGCATATTTTGATAATGTACCGAATTATTACATCACTTCCTTACCCTGGAGAATGGAATTAGTGATACCAAATTAACACTTCCTCAAACAATTCATTCTTAGTGTTTTCAACATGCTTAATTTTATTGAAGTCATGTTGTTTATCGATCTCATGAAAAGAAAGCGTGTTGAATCAACTTAGCTATATCTCAAGTCCATGTAATGCAGAGATTATTGCTGCTGATACTAATTGTGATTGGACATAAGCTTAAATCGAAGAGCATGCTGATTTAGAAAAGCTAGGTGCTACTTCTGTAGTCTGTAATCGCTTGAGTGGTATTTTATCTTTTCTTTTATAGGTTCTTAAGCTCTTCCAATTTTTGTCAGCCTCATCAGAATTTCTCTTGGGTGACCAAGTTATGAATGGGATTCAGTATAGTGTTTTACACTTCTACTTATTAGACTCCTGTCTACTTATGATAGGTTGGTGGTGAAAAGATGTATGATAAAGCAAGAAGAGGAGAAAGCATCGAACTTGCACCGAGAAGGATTTCAATTTTCGAATTTGACGTGAAGCGGAGTTTAGATGACAGGTTATCTTGTTAAGATCTTCTTGTACTAATCTTGTACCATATGGATGCTCAACTCTTGAGAACTCATATCTATGTGAGTAGTGTGTGTGTGTAACTGTGTGTGAGTTAAAAGCTCTAGCAAAGGTTCTCTCAAGTGTCTAACATTCCTTGGGTGCTCCCAAAGTGTCTTACCATCGCTCTATACTGCATTGAATACTTTAGTGCTAGTTGTACACTGAAGCATGTTTATATTTGAGACGCACTTTCATGTGAAGCATGTTATATCCCATCCAGTTACTCTCGAGGGAATCTGAGTATTTCTTGAAGCTCATGAATATCTATATGTCAGACATTCTTTCATGTGAAGCAGTATAATACATATTGGGACAGAAATGCGTATAATTTACATGTCTTGATGTGAGCAAGTACTTTTGTTGCTGAAGGTTGTCACTCCACTATAGTTGGCTTATCACTTCGTGAAATCATATTGAAGATACTTCTTTTCCCCTTCTTTTTGAATTGGCAGACAGAATGTGATTTTCCGAGTAAGATGCTCAAAAGGTACCTATGTCCGATCACTTTGTGCAGACTTCGGGAAAGCTCTTGGCAGGTACCATATAAAGATAATATTTGTTTTAATACTTAAAGGTTCTCCTTTTGTGGTAGATGATGAGAAATGACAAATCTCTGGGTGATGCATAATTCCTTTTTAATTCTTAATGTTCTTATAAGTGGATTCAAACCCAAGCTGAAATTTTATCTTGCAGTTGTGCTCACTTGACAGCTCTGCGACGAGATTCAATTGGTAAGACACTGTTATTTTGAATTCGGATATTTTTATAGTTAGTCCTGAAAGTATAGCTTGTCGTGTTTACATCTGAAAATAGTTGTGGAAGGGGTTTTCTTTATGTAGAACATCAAGAGATACGAGAGGTCTGCATTGCTGCCTGTGAGCAGATCATAGTCAGGGTTTATAACAATGTTATTGTAGTATTAGAGAATGTTGCCTGAATCTTGCACCTAATAACATGGCGAGAACACCATTATATGCCTTTTATCTGAAGTAGTCTTGAATCCTGATTCCTTCAAGTACTTGTTCAGTAGCTCACTGTGCTCTCTTTACCTCACAGGAGAGAATACAGCGGATGATGCTTGGGAATTTAAAGAATTGGAAGAGGCAATCACCAAAGGATATTTGTAAGATTTTTTTGAGGTTCCATGGGACAGAGTTATCCAGTACATGTCTGTGCTGGTAAGAAGCTGCAGGTATCAGCGGAATAGTCTGGGTGCCGACAAGCTGGTTTGCACACCACCATTGAAGAAGAAACAGTTGTTGGAAATTCCACATTTTTGGTGGCAATTGGAGATCTATACATACTTATCTTCTGTCTAGCTACTTCAACAAAGGGACAGTAGTATTTTCACCTTCTCCTCCACATTACCTCTTTCCCTGTGGGCGAAAGTGTTGTGATGGAACCTTCATAACATGTAGATTAGGAAGAATTGTAATATATCTGTCTTTCAGTCATTGCTGGTACCAACTAGACTCGTCAATTAAAATCTTTACTATGGCACAATTCAAAGTGTCAAGTGCCATGAAAAATACATATTTTTATCTTTTATTAGATCACTTCTGTTAACTCAAAAGCAAGCATAGAACATAGAGACAGGAGGTTGACACAAAACAAAAGATGAATTATATATTAGTATAGGGAGAATGAATACATATATTTTGTTCCACTCACACTTGGGAACTCTAAATTAGTACCAGATATTTGCACACAAAGAAAATCTGAAATTCTACAAGCATTCTAGACTAGTGAGTCACCTAATTAGTTGTGGAATTAGGGGGATCCATTCCCATTGCCTTGTAATAGGCCATTTCTGCAGTAGCCATGCGATCCTGAAACATTGTCCATTCTCTTCGACACCTTTCTCTTACCTGAACCAAAATTGAAAGTGTTGGACCTTAGACAGATAATCAGATATCAACATACTCCGATTTACTCAAACAGTTGCAGAATCATATGCATCATCAGAAGTATGGGTTTGAGTTCACCATACAGTAACAGAGAGATCTTGCGTGATATAATGAAAAGAACAAGCATCTTAAGTTTCATCTACCAGCACAAAAGTTTTAACGTGGTTTGACATATTCATATGCAAATTCAAAAGGTGATCAAATTGTGACTATTAATTCATTTTTTCCCCTAATCATCTGTCATTCATGGCCAAATTTCACCATACAGGAGAATGAAATATAGCTAACATACCCCTTCCCATGGTGCCTTGCCATTCTCCGATTTACCCTGTAGAAATAAGAAAAGAAAATAATTTGTTATAGCCAACATTTATGCTAGTCTGATATACTCTAACTACATCTGAAAGTTGGACAAACCTGGCTTCCAAGAGATGGAACAGTTTGATGTACAATCCACTGTGCATCTACAACTCCTATCTTTTCATGAGCGGGCTGCTCATCAAAAAGTACTATTAGGAAAAAGGTCATGTCAAATGGAACATATGAGAATTTGTCCGCACAACACAACTACTAACCTCCACACATCTCCTAAGCGCAAAATCAAGACCCCATCCATGGACCAAGTCATTCTGCAAAAAAGAATCAATATTGCTTTTCTTTTTACTCTACTTTTCTTTCTTTGCCGGCTCTTACTTTGAAGTTTGTGTGAGAGGGTCCAGGGGTGCCTGGGGGAAGCTGTTGCAATGAATGGAAAAACATGAAAGATCTTTAATAATTTATACCTGGATCATATGCCAAACACACCGCCACGCCTCTCGAGAGAAAACCGGTGCCATGATCTCAACAAATCTGATTGCAAACAAAACAATAGTTAACATAGACACGAACCCTCCTTTTTCATTTTTGATTAATAATACTGAGATACAAACATTAAGTGACAGTTGTTATTGTTAAATATTAAGCATTACGTACGCTGCACAAGGTGGCAAATGTGGATCGGCGCACCAGCCTGGCCTTTCCTCTGTTTCCCTGTTAGCAGAAGCAATAAACTGTATATGAGATCAAGCTTTGTGTACATGATAGGTAAATTAAAGTACTGTGTTCCCTACTTGTGAACTTCAGTGTCATTTCTCCCTTTTGTCATCTGCCATGTCAACCCACTGTTTGGTTCTAAACCAGGCTGTGAAATATCCAAACCATGTTTCGTCACCAACTTTATATATCTGCATTTGCATTAAGCCTTAAGACTCCACATAATTCAATATATTTGTTGATTCACATGGCTCTAATTATAATCACTTACTCCTCCGCGTTAAAATTTTCAAGCCCCAAGTCTTCATCCCAGATGAATATATAGTCATATGGTGCTACAATGTCAGGATGTAGAAAACGTTTTGCATACCACCTTTCAACAAAATGAATAAACACTGCACTTACATATCCATCAAATATGTTGAAGAATTGAGGATAGAAAGAATTTACAAGAATGGTACCATTTAGTCTGTTTCGGTGTACTGACATGGATAGCCCGTGCTGACCACTCAAGGTCATCCCATTCAGTTGTTCGGCCATCATAGTGAAACAGCATAATGGTAAAGTTCTCTGAGAACTGTTTACAATACAAGAATAAGAATGTAATGATACAACAGTCCACCTTTAACCTACGTTTTTGTGTTCCATTTGAAATGTAAATCATGAGTGGCAAACAATCCAACTTAGCACTCATCCAACAACCAATGGTGGGCCTTGATAATAACAGAAAGCTTAAAATTTTCAAAGGAACAAGAAACCAAGACTTATATGGGTAGCAAGAGCCAATACTGGGCAATAGGCAAATGAGACCTCTATGTATGGTGCTAGCCACCCTAAAATGAGTGCCCGTCTCTGGTAATTCTAATTCTGTGATGAGATTAAATGTGGGATTGACAATAAGATTGATTCTTAATGATTTTCAGAGATTCATCAATAAATTTACATACATGCAACAGGAACTAAGGGAAACATTATAGATAAGAACAGCCAAGGTATTGCACATAAAACAACGCAAGAGACATGCTCAAGAAAAGAAAAAAATTAGTTACGCTTCTGGCCCTTATACATGAAGAAAATAACCTCCAAAAGCACAGAGTAGTGCTCAAAAGAGCGATTTCAAGGAAAATGAGATAAAGAGACTCGAGCACAACCTTTTTCACTGCTGCATCAATGTTACTCTTCTGCTTGAGGCCAACTGTGAAGGTCACAAGGTACCTTGGCTTGATGATCAAGTCCTGCATATCATTAATGGAGCTGATTATGCTAGAGGGACACCATACACAATCATTATGTTTTCTCATTCCAAAAATAAAGGTAAGGAAAGGAGAGAGAGACATGGACATCGTTCACTTTTAACGCACAATGACATTCTAAAATCACATTTTAGCTGCCGTTGAACCTGTTCTCACCAATCATTATAGAATGTTTTTTTGAGCACTAGAAACCAGAAGCACGCAAGTATGTATCTATCAGTCCACTTCAGCAGTTCCCTCAATATATCTTATTCAGATACTCTTTCCATATTCATCTAACATGTGTCTGATATGAACACCCTCCTTCCAATTTTGCTTGTATGAAAACCGTCCCTCCAATTAACATAATGCCATGGATGATTTTTTTTTTTTTCATTTTAAGCCACAAAATATTGCCATCAATTCACATAACATGAACTAGTAATTGCTGACAAGTAATGAGAAGAATCAATAGAGTACTTCAATAGGCATACATGCAGAATTGACAGACCTCACTTGGCAGTCCCCACAGCCTTCGAGTATAAAGATCAGACTCAGATGCTACAATACCCGGGGGTAGCCTCTCGGCGCCTCTGGGATTTGATGGAACCCAAATCTGCAAGATCTCCCAAATAGCATAAATATTGAACATCAATTGGTATACAAACACTTCCAAAAGATGAAATCATGGAGGTGCAATCTTTTAGGAGTGTCTGCTATAACAAACAGTGACAAGTAACAAGAAGCTGATGGAACCTACAGGAAAGACAAGTAAAATACCTTCGCGGCCTTATTCTTGTGTGAACTGCCAACACGATCCTTCAAGGAATTCAAAACATTTAATAGAGCTTGAGTTGAGAGGCCCGACTTTTCCATGTCAGGTAGATCAATTGATGGGATAAGATTCGTAGGTAAGGGCAGCTGCAAAATTGAAGCACATTACCTTATTAGCTCTTATTCAACTGAGACTTAAAAATAAAATGTCCCCATCAAATATGTTTATATTAAGATTAAAATTGAAAGTAGTTCCCCTTGCCTTGGACAATGAAATTGTAGGAAAAGTTACACCTAGGAAAAACCCGAATACAACTCCAATAAAAGTAGTCACAAAAAGCCTCATCTTTTCATTCCGTCTTCTCGAGTTTGAGCTGTGGAAATTCAGCAGTAAATAAATAAATGGATCAACCAATCAATTACGCCTCAATCCTGAACCAGTTGGGATGCTTATATGAATAAATTTGTGTCAAATCAAGAACCTGCGTTTCATAGGCGTCCCCATCTTAGTCACAAGCTCACAATCCTTTTCAGAATCAGAAAAGGACTAACATCTGCTTAGCCCAATTATGAGTTGGGAGATTCCTAAAACCAGAAAGCAAAAAAAGATCAGTACTTTGCAATTACTGAACACTTTTGAGTAAAGTTCCCATTTTCCCATTCATTATATCTCAAAGATTTATTAATTACTACTTAACTTGGTCTATTGCTAGTAAGTTCAAATATTACTAAAAGACAAATAATTGCAATCTTGGACAAACAGTAGTCAAATATTAGCCTAAAAAAGAAGCAACAAATTTTCTTGAAGTGTTTGAAGTTGAAATCTTGAATCTTGAATGGAATCGAACCTGAAGTTGAAGTAGCTGATCTGAAAGATTAGTAAAGTAAGAATCTATGCTTCAACCAAAATCAAAATTTGGGATGTTGTTAAGTTTTCAATGTTTCATCGGAATCTTTAATATAGGAAAATATCCAACCTTGGAATTGTCAAAAGGATATGTATTCTTTGTCGAGATGTCGTTGCAAGTAAACTCAAAATCCAAACACATGAAGACCAGTCCTCTTTTCTTCACTTTTTCTTTTTTTTTTTAAAAAAAAAAGTTTATGTATTTAAAAGTTCCATATACTAGTATTCACCCGATGCAATAAATACTTGTCCACTACTCACTACTGATTATTACATTTCTTAAAAAAATTATAAATAAATCGATAATTTTATTATATTACCTTTTAAATATTATAAATATATCGTTTTAAAAAATATAATAAAAAATAATTATAATTAATGATAAGAATAAATTATGAATTAAATATACAATTATAAATTAATTTTATAAAATAAATAAATATTATTGAACATCTCAAAATATTATAGAAAATAACTATTGATAAACCTAGAAAATACTAAATAATAAAAATGGATATTGATATTAATAGAACGGGTATATGAAAACCAATAAAGTGAATGTAAATCTTGAATATCAAGATTCAAAAATATTTGTTATTCATATATATGCTAGTAGTAGTGAAAACAAATTACTTTAATAAAAGATTTTTTTTATCATTCTAATCTCGATATATAACTTTTGGAGATATTTTTCTAAAAAAAATTGTGATTTAAATTGAAATCATATCAATATTAAAAGTAAGAGTTTATCTAAATGTTTACTCTATTAAGTTACCTAAAAAATACCTATAAATAGTCTCTTGAAAATAAGTTTATAACCTTAAAATAAAATAATTATATGCTATGACAAATAAAGCAAAACTGGTAAATTTATAGAATCATGAGTAGATATTAGTTAAATTCTTAAAATATTAATTACTAACTATATTGTTACAACTCAGAGAACATGGGATTTGGCTCTTCCGTTTGAATTTATGTGGCTACAGATTTGGAAACCTTCGTTTACGCCAAAAGCAAAATTAGCGACGGACCCATTTATATACTAATAAATAATCATGCATAATTTTGTCAAATTAGCTATATTTGAAATTGTTGAAACCAAACCTTGTTGTATGAATCTAACAAGAGTAGGCTAATAAGTTTAGCTAAAACACCAAAATTATAAAATCAAAGAAGGTAATGACCTTGTTAATTTATTCATTGTTTTTAGACTGTTACAAAGGTATAGTTATTTACAAATTATATAGAAGAAAATAATATTTTTCATATCTTTTATATGTGAAAAAATTAAAATCTCCTATAAACTTATATCAAATTTGTAAAATATTACGAAATTAAATCTTCCGTCACAAAATCACTGTTGCATGATAATGTATTTTCAACAGCTCACTCAATTGTATCTAGTATAATATTGTCCAGCAACGGGATGGCACCTGGACAGATAAATTTAGAAGAGAATGGTTAAATAACACCTACTATAGTTTATTTAGAGACAAGGGTATGCGACCTACTTTTTGAAGCTACAATAACAATAACATTAACAATACCATATTTCGTGATCCCACACTTGAAATTTGAGGGATACGCATACCTTGTCCTTATCTTGTGGGCTATTAAGTGCAAATGATTTTCAACCCCGTTAATACCAAACATTGACTATTCATCAAGAGAGATTACCATTAAATATTTTATGACACAAAGGTCAAATTGACATTAACTAAGAAATTATACAACATTGGAGACAAATTTGTCTAAACTCAGACGGCAGCAATGCCAGAAATGCATGAGGAAGAAACAAATGGAGAGCAACAGTTGAAACAAAGAAAAAATAATGTCCTAAACTTGTTTTTCTAACATCAAATATTGCACCAAGTGATTAGGATGATAAAAATTATGAAATATTACTTTTAACAAAACAAAAAAAGAAAACCTTTCTCTTGTGTAAGTTAGTCAACAGATAATTGTTAACTTACTTGCATTGACAGGGCAAAAAATATTCAGTAAATCAGAACTTGTAGGTAATTACAAGTAAATCTATGTGGTTGGTAACTAACTAGTACTATTGATGGTGTAAAAAAACTGAAGTATATAACTTTCAATTAAAAAAAGAAGTGTTGACATCCTAATCATATGAAATTTTACCTAATGAGATGTAGAATTAGGGGGATCGATTCCCTTTGCTTTGTAGTAATAATCTTTCTCTGCACCAGACATACGCTCCTTGAACAGTGCCCACTCTCTCTCACACCTTGCTCTTACCTATAAGCCAGAATGAAAACTGAACTTACACAATATAATCAATGATCATCATATTTCTCTGTAACAAGATCAAGAAAACACTTCTTCAATTAAATGTGTGAGATAAAAAATTCATGGAGAAGGTTTCTCCAAATAATGCATAGTTCAGATAGAACAATTAATATTGCGTGATAAAATGAAAAGGACAAGCATAATTTCATTCATGAACCAAAATAATTTGAACTCAATCTACAAGTTCATTGTGCAAATTCAAAATGTGATTATATTGTTTTTTTGGTTGTTGCTTTTTCATATTCTCAAGTTTCAATTTAATGGAGGATCAGATATTGCGATATACCCCTTGCCATGGTGCTTTGCCCTTCTCTGCTTGTCCCTGTTGAAAGAAGCTAACCATTACTTTCAAACTTATAACCTAGTATGAAAAAAGACAAGGCTGAGACGGGGTATACCTGGTTCCCGAGTGAAGGGACAGTTTGATGAACAATCCACTGAGAATCTACCACTCCTATCTTTTCGTGGGCTGGCTGCTCATCCAAAAGCATTATTAAAATAAGGCCAGTTGAATAAGAATACAGGAGAATTTTACTCCACTGCATAAGGTGGATTACTTACTTCTACACATTTCCTGAGAGCTAAATCGAGACCCCATCCATGGACCAAATCATTCTGCAATAACAAATAACAACTCATATTTGCATTCACGAAATGGTTACTTATCCTCCAACCCTGCCTCCTCTTATGCGCAATATTCATTTTCATTTTACTCTATATTTTCCACTTTTGTAGGGTTATTTTTCCAGATTGTAGGAGGGGCCTGAAGAGGGGAGGCGGTTAGCTGCAATAAATGTCAAAAAAGATGTAACATAATTTATACCTGGATCATATACCAAACACACCGCCATGCATCTCTAGAGAAAACAGGTGCCATGATCTCCACAAATCTGATTGCAGATAGCAAAATGAAAAACTACTGATACCGACCATCAAGCGAGAAGGTAGTTCATAGAAAAAATATCATGCATTAACATACCCTGAACATGGTGGCAAGTGTGGATCAGTGCACCAGCCAGGTCTTTCCTCTGTTTCCCTGCAAGCATAAAAAAAATAGACTGAATATGAGATCAGTGATATGTGTGCATGGGATGCTTTAGTCTGCAGTTACAGATAGTAATGCAAGTGACCCTACTTGTGGACGTCAGTGTCATTTCGTCTTTTTGTCATCCACCATGACAACTCACTATTTGATGCTACACCAGGCTGTGAAATATCCAACCCATGTTGCTTCACCAACTTTATATATCTGAAGTTGCAATTGTAATGAAACATTAGAGTTCATAAAATTCAACATATCTGATTCAGAAGAATGTGTTGAAAAATCATTCGTACTCCTCTGCGTCAAAATTCTCAAGCCCCAAGTCTTCATCCCAGATAAATATATAGTCATAAGGTGCTATAATGTCCGGATGCAGAAAGCGTTTTGCATACCACCTTTCAACACATGAAAAAACTTTTACAAGGGCACCAAAATGTACTGAAACACTTAGGAACAAAGGAAGTTGCAAAAACAGTTACCATTTAGTTTGCTTTCGTGTACTAACATGGATAGCTCGCTTTGACCACTCAAGGTCATCCCATTCACTTGTTCGACCATCATAGTGAAACAACATGAAGGTAAAATTCTGTGAAAACTGTTAAAGATGCAACTGTAAGCATGCACAGCCACAAGAGACGAAGGTATGTTTAGTCTGTGGACAAAATTATGGGAAACTATAATCCCACTGAGGAACATGCTGGGACTATTGCAGGAAGTGTCTTATTTAGGGGCACATACAGGATATAATCATAGGAAAGAAACATCACAAATATTGAAAATATCGATAATCACGAGAGAAATTAAGTGTACACAAATCAAGCAACATAAACTCCATAAGAGAAAAAGATGATATAATATCTCCTTGGTGAAGATAAAGAAACACTAAACAAGGTTTTGTTAGTGACTTGTATCGACAAACATGCAAACAAATTTGGAATCAGTCAAAACAGTTAATGCTTCAGTTTAGCATTAAAAGCCAAATATTTTGTTGCTTTTATTCATTGTACAGAAGTAAAATTGAGTAGAAAATAGTCAAACAATCAACTCAAAAAACAAATATTAGAAAATGGAAAATCTTAACGTTTCCTTTTGTCAAAAGATCAGTGTTTCCGAAAACATTTTGCCTTCCACAACTAGTTATTTCTGTCCCATTTAAGAATTATGAGTACAGTTTTGAATCTCCAACATCACTTTTCTAAAGCATTTGGAAACGTAAAACATGATTGCAGTTGCAGGCAACTGTATCTGTTAAATTATGTTGCAAACAAAACTTAGGTTAGGGCTTAACTAGTCCCTTATTCACAATTAAATGATCCCCTGAAAGAACAGGGCCTAAACAAGTGAATAGAAGGGAATAGAGCTAGAGAACGGTTGAACCTAACCTTTTTCACTGCCACGTCTATGTTATTTTTCTGCTCGTAGCCAACTGTAAAGCAAACAAGATACCTAGGTTTGATAATCAAGTCCTGCAGATCAATTGATGAAACAGACTCAGATAGACTGATATAATGTGTGCTCATTATGTTCTCTATTCCAAAAAAAAAAGGAAAGCAAGTGAGAGAGAAGCATCATTGAGGGTGTTAACTCATAATTGTATACTAAAACTCATGTTTCAGCTAGCTATACACGATTTTCGTCAGTCATCAGTCATCACAGTAGATTATAGAAAGTTCAATGTCGAAAACTATATTGACAGCTAAGGCATAATGTTTCTTCATAGCCCAACAAAATCAGGAGGAGGCAAGCATGTATATATCCCACTTGACCAAGTAAGTTACTTCCAATCAGGCTTTCTTAGTTTCCTATCCATCCAAAGATCTTTAAGCAAACTACTTCAAAGATAGTTAGTAAGGCAATAAAGTTAAAAGGGTGTATCACAAGCAATTATTAGTTTTATATGAACTCCATGCAATTTCTTTGACTTATAGACACTCAACCAATATCCCTGAAATCAACTTCAAGACATGTTAGTATGTGAACTGAGCATGTCATTATTTATGAAAAGAAGCCCTTTTGCTAATGTGTTAACGCATGGATCATTTTCTTGCATTCTAAACCTCCCCCTAAAATCAACTTCAAGACATGTTAGTACCGTGAACTGAGCATATCATTTATAGAAAAGGCCTTTCTAGCAATGGGCTAAAACATGGATGTTTCCTTTCTAAACCTCACACTATTGACTACTTTAGATAGGCATCAAGGCTGAAAAACACGGACCTCATGGGGTAGGCCCCACAATCTTCGAGCATAAAGATCAGACTCAGATGCAACGATATCCGCTGGTAGCCTCTCAGCACCTCGAGGGTTTGATGGAACCCAAATCTGCAATATTTGTGCAAATAGCGTAAGTCTTGGAAGGCGGCATAAATTTCCAAGAGACTTGGTACAATCTTATCTCTATATAACTAAAGTTGACCCTCAATATCTGAATGTAATAATAAAATGGAAACAATAAAATTGTAGCACCAAAGTCTCAAGAGAAGCTGCTTGGAGCCTGTATAAGAGGCAAATGTTATTACCTTTGTGTCGGAATGCTTGTGGCCGTGTGAATGGCCTCTGTATCTCTTAAGGGAAGACAAGACATTTAATAGATCTTGTGTTGAGAGGCCTGAATACTTCTCCTCAATGTAAGTGAGATTAATTAACCCAAAAAGATTAGAAGGTAAGTTCAGCTGCAACATTGAAATACACAAGCAGATCATCTTATCAGCTCTTATACAAATGGTCACTTAAAAGAGAACAATGAGGCATTAAATCAGGGGAGCACTAAGCAGTGAGTGTGTTTTTTCGCGCGCGTGTGTGTGCATTTACTCTTCAAATACAGTTAGAATTCAGAACAGACATGGATTCTACATCTTAAAGATCCACCCTGATTAAATATTTATGTATCTTATTAAATTCAAAAGGCAAAGTAACTCCCTTGCCTTGGTCAATGAAAGAGTAGGAAACGACACGCCTAAGAAAATACCAATCACAACTCCGACAATGGTTGTCACAAGAAGCCTCATCATTTCATTTCCTCTTCTAGTGTTAGAGCTGCTGTCACAGAAGGTCTAAGTCAAAAACTTGATAACCTTCTTCCACGTCTCTCAATAAAAGGCAATAAAGGACCCATTTTAAAACTAAAAACCTGCGCGTAGGTGAACCCATTCTCCTCGGAGATTTCAGAATCACAAAAAGGAGAAGCCGCAAACAGTTGACTTCAGTGATCCACAACAGAAATGCCAAAACAGTATTGCATTATAGTCAACCCTAAAACATCAAAATGATTCCTGTACAGTTACAAATCAATTTTTCAGTTCCCTTATCCCAAAAATTAGATTACTTACACCACACAAATCAATTCAAATTTCACATTATTACAATTATATGTCGGAAAAATGCCTTAGAAATTATGCAGATATTTGTAAATTTTCCATAAATATACCTGAAGGGGCTAATCCGGAAAATGAAGGGAAGCCAAAGATTTGCAGAGCTATCAGAAAAAACTCAATCCTATATGATCATCAATCAATCAATGTAATTAATTTAGGTAATTTATAGGTGAAAATATAGCGTTTGAATTGTTCTTCGTAAAAATTAGTGCCAAGTCAACCCTTGTCGGTGCCATGCTTCAGCACGTCTTATAAGCGGGAAATTTAAATTGTATTCCCAAATTAACTGGGATTTATAAATAAAAAAAAAAGGTAATTAATATGCTCAATAGATTTAATTGAGGGGGAAAAATAAAAATATATCACATAGGCTCCATATAAAAAAAATAAAGATGAAACGAATTTATTATCGTAGGATAAATATCTCCTTTTTACTCAAATATATTTTTAGAATAGTATAGCTTATATGTAATTAGTACAAAAACAAATATGATGTTTTTTAGTTTAATGAAAACATAAAAGATCAAAAAGATACTGTCCTCAAAAATAGATCTTAAAATACACTATCTGAATTAAAATAATTTCCTTCCCTACATATAATTTAGGAAAAAATTATATATAATATTAAATTATCAATTCAAATTAAACATTATAACTATAGTTTGATTTGATTGTACTCCATAACAAACTGTTGTTATTTCGTCTCTTTCATGGTGAATCTCGATCGCCACTTTTGTTCTCTCCATCGCCTCTTTTGCTTTTGTATAAATGCAAATATATAAAATGTGTTTGTATAAAGCGAGAGAAAATTATATATATATATATATATATATATATATATATATATATATTTCCCCTCCTCTTTTTTCGGATCTCGCTCGTCAGTCTTTCCCTCGCCTTTCTCGCTTATACAAACATAAATATATAAATTGTGTTTCTGTTTGTATAAAGCGTGAGAAAATTGTATATACACATGCAAATACATATATCTTCGTCCTACACACTTATAATTATAGAATACAAATACTCTCCTGCCCAGTTCTCTTCTACCTCTCTCTCTCTTTCTCGCTTTATACAAACAGTAATTATATAGTTGATCTTTTGTATATGTATACCGAAACATAGAGATTATTCAACCGATTTTCTTTTATATATGTTTAGCAAAATGTATATAATTATGTTTGTTATGGAGTACAATTATGCAAACTATAGTTATCAATGACGTGATAGCATTATTTGCATTATTTGAAAGTTACCGTCACATCTTTTACGAACAACTTTCACATATAACAAATATAAAAAACTATAATTTGCATAATTGTGATTCATAACAAATTTTATATTTACTGTGGAGCTTTTGATTTGTATAATTCACTAATACATTCAATTTTATACAAATTGTCTAGTTTTGTATAAATCCATTTACCCATTGTAATTTGTATAATAAGATTTGCTGTATAATATAAGTGTACAGAATGAAGACATATGTATTTGTATTTGTATATACATTTTCTCCTACTTTATACAAATACAAACACATTGTATATATTTTTATACCGAATGATTAATTATATACCGAAAATGACTAATTATATAGTATCAAATCAGATGGCAAAAAAAAAAAGAAATATATACTGCAAATTATGAATAAAATAAATTATGATTATAACATTTAATTTAAATTTACCTTTCACTTAATATGACAGAGGGTTAACACTTTCCCTATAGCCATAACACACTCTTGAGGCCCCGAGGCAGATACTTTCTGATTTTTCTTTCCCATCTGTATTTGATATTAATATGTTCAATTAAATTTGAAATGGCTTTTAAATAAGCAAACCTCCTAATCTTTGTGAAAGTTTTAAGATATCGCCTTTCTTTTTTTCTTTTTCTTTTTCTTTTTCTTTTTTAAAAGATAAAATCATAAACGTTTCTTCTGGATGGAAAATTATTCCTGAAAAATCTATTAGCGTATTAGTACAAAAAAAAAAAAAAAGCCTCAAGTCATTTGTAATATTTTGTTAGTGTTATGATAATTTTTTTACTCCCAATTAAAATATTCTAAGCAAATAGCTTTGGTTAAAATTTTTTAAAAGAAGCTTACAAATCATTTTTTGAGGATTAATTTATAGATGCAATAAGTAAATGTATTCGTGTAATGCGCAAGTAATGTTATTCCTAATCGTTTTAGATTATGATATCTCATATGAGTAATAGCTAAGATCATATTATCTCATATGTGGATAAATTAATTTTTAATTATTTAAATTGTGATATTTTGTTTGGACATATTAAATTACAGGGGAAATTGTATATAATAGCAAATTAATAACCTAAAATAAATGAAGTAGCTAGGATTTGATTTAATTGTGCTTTATAGCAAACGTTTGCAAAAAATTGTCAGGCGCGTCTCTCCCAAATATCTCGCTCGCCACTCTTCTCCAATCTCTCGCTCGCTTCCTCACTTTTTATACAAACACAAGTGTATAATAATTGTTTCTAATTGTATAAAGCAGAGAAAATTGTATAAATACATATATTTTTGTTCCCCTCTTCCAGATCTCGCTTGTCACTCTCCCAAATCTCGCTCGCCGCCCTCGCTATTGCGTTTCTGTTTGTATAAAGCGTGAGAAAAATATATATACACATGCAAGTACATATATTTTCGTCCTATACACTTATAATTATACAATAAAAATACTCCCCTGCCCAGTTTCTTTTGCCTTTCTCTCTTTCTCGTTTTATACAATTTTCAAATTGTATATAATTTCTCTCTTTCTCGTTTTATACAATTCGATTCAATTGTATATTCCTTGTCAAGTCTCTTTTGTCTCTCTCTTTCTCATTTTATACAAATTCAAATTGTATATAATCATTCTGTACACTTATAATAATACAATTCGTTTTATACACTTTGTTTTCATACAGTTCTCTGCCCAAGAATCTTTCTCTTTCTTGTTTTATACACTTCGTTTTATACAATTTGCTTCAACTATATATGTATATCGATTTATACAATTTCTATATTTGCTATAGAGCGCAATTATACAAACTTTGTTATAGTACACAAATATAGATTTTTTATTTACTATACGTGAAAGTTGCACTAAATTATATTAGTACCTTACAAAAGTCCAACTATTGTATTCTTCCTCGTTAAAATGACCTTCATTCCTCCAATCAATTTTTACATGAATAAAAATAATGAATTATGTGATTATCAAATATTTTTATGATTTCATATTATTAATTATTATATAATTTATATTGTTAGCTATCAATAGATGAGAGATCTTCTAAAAAAAAAATTAAATTTAATTATTTAATTTGATATGTTATATATCCATATTAAAAATAACCCAACAATTTTTTTAGATATTAAATAATTTTAAAAATAAATAAAATAATTAATACTTAGTAAAATTGATATGGTCTTAATCCGTTTATAATCAATTACTTAATTAATTATACCCAACTAAATTTGAATTGAATCGAATCTTAATTCGTTTATTGTCTTAATATATTATAAGTAGCCTAAATTTATCCTTAATTATGATCCTATTTGAATCAAATAAATAATTGCAAAAGTATTTTTACTCTGATATCAATTTGTAAGCAAACGATCCCTAAGTATTTGTAAGAGGAAGAATATTCCGTCACATGTTTTGTGCTATTGTTACGTTTAAGTAGTAATAGTGAATGGAAAGCAAAATATCAAAGGGGCAAAGAGGACTTTTGACGCAACTCTCAGGCGAAGTTTATCTCCCAATTAGCAGTTGAGTGCGGATTTCCCCGACAACCTACGACGACGATGATTTAGCTGGAGCTCTAATTTTAATAATCTCTCCTTCTTTTGGGGTTAGGTATCGGAACTTGTGGAATTTCCGATCCCATCGGAAAAGAAAGTAAAATGGCGTCTCCGGATATTACTGAAATGTTGGAAAAATCGAAGGAGCTTGATCGTTTAAGGAAAGAGCAAGAGGAGGTACTCCTTGAAATCAATAAGATGCACAAAAAGCTTCAAAACAGTTAGTATTTCAACTCTAAATTTATTATTTATACTCAGTTTGATGACAAATTATATTTGTGGCTGCCTAAATTAGAGTTAGTGAAAAAGTCGTTAGAAGTTGAATGCACTAAAAAAAAAATAGTTATGAAATCAATTCAAGCAAATTCTATGAGAAACAGTAATTAATGACCTGCTAAAATCCTTTGTATTTACCCTACTTTGTGAATTTTGATGTGTATTTGTAGTTTTTTTAGGTCATGGGTTCAAATAGTGGAAGCAACTACTAATAGGGTAGGCTGTGTACAACACATTATGGTAGATCGAGGTTCTAATGCCACTGGTTTTTGTTTACTAAGTAATGTTGTCATCTGTGAATCCCCTTTAGACAGTTTTTTTGGTATTAGGAATCTACATAATTCATTGAATTTTACACCTTCTCTCTGATAAGTTCAAGTTCCTCTCTTGTTCGAAGTAATCGCAATCACCAATATTAACCGTAATGTGAATTTGACAGATTCTAGTGCTTTTCATGATTGAATCCAAAGATTTGGAAAGTTCTTACAGATTTGAATAGTGTGATCTCCCAAAAATCAAAAAAGTAGGTAATAAGATATTAAAATTAAGCGCTACTTTTATTGGCGAAGATCATTGACCTGTTTGAAGTAGAAAACTTGCATGTGCCATGTATCTACCTAGACTTATAGTGTAAGTATTATGGCACTTAACATTTGGCCACTTTCCCGTTCCTTCTGCAGCTCCAGAAGCCGTTGAGAAACCAGGTGACAATTCCCTGTCAAAACTTAAGATGTTATACACTCAAGCCAAAGAGCTTTCCGAGAGTGAGATGAGGTACTTATCTTTGCACTGTTTCCTTGCTTGGAGGATGGTTAAGGGGTAGGTCTGGTGATTATTGACTCACAACTTTCTATTTTTAACAAATGGAGCTACGTGGTGTTAGTTTTATGCAACTCTTTATTTGACAATTCAGACTTGGAAGCTCTAAAATGTTTGTTCTTATAAGTCATGTTTAATAGTGATACTTGTTGTATTTTCATTTTCAATGAAATTAATTTATTTCTCCTTCCTTGCCCTTTGATTGTAGTATCTCCAACCAGTTGTTGGGCCAGCTGGATGCAATGATTCCTGCTGGAGGTGCTGGCCAACAACGAAGAAGGATAGGTGTGTGTACAATTGATTAACTTAACAATCATTGAATTTCTAGTGTTATGTTCTTTAAAGTTTAAATTAATTCCTGGCTTACAATATATTATTTGAAATCTGGAGGTTGGTTATTGATTCTTACCTCACCCGTGTATACTTTTAAGTTGTATATGTGTCTGTTTCCTCTAAAGAACTTGAATAGTAGTTATACGTTAACTTGAGTACCCTTAACTTGAGGTATCAATTCTCATAGAATTGAGCTTAGAAAGGACAACAGACGCAGAATAATTTGGGATATTGGAGAAAATACAAAAAATTTATCTTGGCTGCTAATTTGATGAAGGAGCCTTTTGTCTTCTTTTCCTTTCAAGGCAAGACATGGTTCCAAAACTCAGGCAAAGGGTAAGGAAAATGTCGGAAAGTAAAATTATCTTTGAGGCTAATGCATCAAATATCTATTTTATGAAATTAAACAAAAAGAGACTTATTGCTTAAACTATTACTACTAGACGCAATTATATTTTTGATCTTCAATTTTAATTGCTTCACCTTGGTTAATGCATTTGGACTTGCATGGATGACAGAAGGCAACGAGCAGAAAAAGAAGAGGATGAAAGGTGATCCTGACATTCCTAGGCTCTCTCCTTCCATGCGAAATCAGCAGGAGTTCTTTGCTAGCTTGAAGGGAGAACAAGTATGGATCGATTTTATGAAAGTAAATTACTCCTCTTCAATTTTCATAATATCGTTCAACAAAAGTAAATAACTTTTTACCACTAGGTGGCTGCTAGAGTTGCGCAAGAAGATGGTGAAAAGGATGAGTGGGTTATTGTCAAAGTTACTCATTATGACAAAGAATCAAAGGAGTAAGTTCTGTGACATAGCTTCAAGTTGAAAAAGTGATCTAGACTGGTTTCATTTACATATATTTTGCATTAACATTGCATCTCCTCTGGGCAGATTTGAAGTTTTAGATGAGGAGCCGGGAGATGACGAGGAAGGTGGTGGTCAGAGGTAGCCTACAATTGATCTTTGGACATTTGTTGATTGTTTTTGCCTATTTACATATTGCTTGTGTACTTTCCTTTTGATTGTTTGTGCATTTTATCTTGGGGGTGTGGGTATGGGAGAGAAATAGCGATGAAGCGACTTCAGGAACTTCCTTGGATCTAAGTGACAACAATTTTACTTGAGAATCTTTTGTGCAAGTGTTATTGAATGCTTTCCATAACTAAGAAGCTGCGCAAGAATTACAGAGACTAGGGAATATAAGGTAAAAGAATGAGGGACACTTAACAAATCAATTTTCCCGCTCCTTCTAGGACCTTGCTAAAACTCTATTGTAGTTTCCCATGAGACTAACAAATCATGTACATCAATTGGAGGAAATTAGAAATCAAAAAGGTAATATATTGTCTGATGAAGTGACCTCCTTACACAAAAACTTGCCTCACTTTTTGAGCTTCCAGCTTTAAACAACTAATTAAGGATCTTTGGTGACTTATTTTTCCATCTTTTAGTACTTTGAGTTTTGTCCTTTTTTGCGACTTGTTGGTGATTGTTGTTAGCTGGTATCCTCAAGTAAGTAGTCCATACATTACTCTCAGCTGTCTTGCAAGTCGCTGTACAATAATCTGTTCTCGGCACCTTCTTGTGGATATTTGTGATTAAGATTCTGCCACATTTCATTTCCTCTAAGCTTAATATTGCTACTGAAGAATTTGATGACTGATAGCTGATTATATGTGGTTTTTCACTCTTTGTACTTTGAGAGGCTGCTTGTTCATTGATATCTATGTTGATTTTTTTCAGCTACGGATTTGCTTACTAAATGATTATTCGCCTTCTTACTAGACTTACTGGTTCTATTCTTTTGCCAATTACAGAAAGTACAAGCTACCCTGGTCACATATTATACCTTTTCCCAAGATGAGTGATCTTGCAACCGCTCCAGAATTCCCTCCTGGAAAACAAGTTTTGGCAGTTTACCCAGGAACGACAGCCTTGTACAAAGCCACAGTAGTCCAGGCCCGCAAGGTATCACTATCTAGTTTCCTATTGTCGTAGTTTGTCTGGATTTTCTTTAATGAGCTATTCAAAATATCATAAGTATTGAGGAACTGATTGATTTTCGACTTACATTTGCATGTGATGGTCCAAATGTTATATCGATTTCCAGAGGAAGAGTGACGAGTAAGTGATTTTTCCTTTTCATTCCCTTACCAGGCCTCTTGATGGGCTTATTATTCTATAGTACTCAGTAATTGAGCAATGATTCTGATTGAAAGGAAATCTGGAATCAATTATTATAATCTGTTGCAGTCATCTAGCTCAATATTTCTTCTTTCTTGAAATTGACTGTTAAGTTCCAAATTTTTGACCAAAGAATCAATGATTATTTTTCACGGATTTAATGCATTTTGTTTCCCCTTTTGCAGTTACACATTAGAGTTTGATGATGATGAGGAAGATGGGTCTCTACCTCAACGCATGGTGCCCTGTAACCAGGTTGTTGCTCTTCCAGATGGACATCGCCAGTGAAATATAGTTACTCTTTACACGTCCAGAGTCACTAAATTTGGACAATCTACTGTATGTATCTAGTAGTCTTATAAGGGTGAGCTGTGAACCTATTCACATTTAGTTCGTAGCATTGTTACTTATCCAGAAAAAGAAAATATTATCTTTGTCGTGCAATGTATTTATCAAAGAAAATCTTTGCTGTACGATTTTCTAGTGTTCTTGGTGTACAGTAATTGGACATGAAAAATAAAATCCTAGTATTTTGAGTTGTAAATTTGTATTGTGTTTATTAAGGTCTCTGAGTTTATCTGGAATCTCTCTCCCTTCGACCTTATACTGGAAAGTTGCGAGTTTCTGTTTATATAAAGTTTGGATAAAAGATCAAGATTTTACTTGACATAGATATGAAAACTGCTAGTTAAGATGCATATTTATAATGCAAGATTCCTAATAGTGAAGATGTTTATGACAAGCATGAGTGATGGGAATGGGAGGATCAGAGAAATTGCCATTTAGTATGTGATTTGCAATCCATTGATTAGCAGCTTGTGAGTAATGTATTCCATCCCAGCTTATATAATCTGAAGGGTTGACACAAGCTCCTCCAAAAACTACTGCACCTCTCACTATTCCTTTCTGCCCACACCATACATGTGTGTTCCCCTCGTGTAACCCACAGCATATTTTCTGGGGTTCCATGAAATCTGTTCAAAATTTTAAAGCCCGTAGAGTTAGATGATTTCTTTTCAATCTGTTTAAGCCTTGGTACGAAACAACAAGTGTATGGTAAAATTATTGGTATGTGTTTGTGTATTAACATATACCTTGGCTCTTGGCATTGCTGATCAGTTCATACTTGGCAGCATAGACATCTACATATGTTATAGCAGCATGCCCAAGCTCTGCTCTCAATTTTCTTATCCTGGCTTTCAGCTGTCTATTGAACTCGAAGGCCAATTCATTATGTCTCTTTAAGCATCCATAGTTATCAAGAACACCTTGTTTCGGATTTCTGAGGTATAATGTGGATACTGGTAAGCAACCGATTGGACCCGTGTTGTGTATCCAGAATGCCCTTGCTCCTTGTTGATATAGATGCTGCCAAACAAAATTACCGTTAACCTTTTTAAACTCATGATAAAATTGTTGAAAGTTGTCGTATACTACCGTTACTGCTGCAGAAAACTGGTTTATTATGTCTGGTATGGCTGTCCGAAGTTGCATATTACTCATCTGGCGGAAGCCAACAGCTAAATCAGTTTGGCCTATGTCAATTGTGTAGAGAGATTTTGAAAATTCGCGAGGTCTTGGGAGTTTGTTCTTCTCTGAGACATTTAGTGTCAAATCAGCTTAAAACGATAGAAACTGGAACATAGAGGTTCGTTATGTTTACCCTGTCTATAGAGCTCTTCAGTTCTGGATTGGAAACGATGAAATTGCAGGATTTGAACGTCCAGGGAAAAGGGGCTTATACCACTTTGGAATATAGTCTCGTTCTGTCTCCTAATGGTGGATCCTCCTGTAGCAAAATTAGCTCCGTGCCTGAAATTCGAGCCAATGGAATCTAGATAGGCACCCAAGTAAGGTAATCTCATGAGCTCAGCTGCAGAAAAGAGTTAACATCCACAATCAATCAATCAATTGATTTCATAATGAGTAATGATATTGATTTGGATGGATGTTACGTTACCGATGAAGTCAATGAGAAGTCTACCATCTGAAAACCTTCCGGCAGGTCCCCGGAAGAAACTCTCACCATAAGGTGCTTGTATGGGTTCAAATGCAGCAGAGATACCTCCGGTGTCCGAATTTGAGTCCCCGAAATTGTAAATTGCCGGAAATTCGCAGGGTGCTATTGCAATACCAGTGATCTTCTTCAAGGGGGCCAACAGTAACACTAGTGATACTATTACTGTTGCACATTCCATTATTGCTCAAATGGACACTGAAATTGAAAATGTTGGTGTATTTTTGAAGTAAGCAGGGGAAATTATCTAGTTACAGTTGTTTTCTATTGTAACTTATTCAAACTAGAAAAAGCCGTGATGAAATGCTTTTCCAAGTAAAAACAACCGGACCATTAGGCTAAAGCCATAATTTTAGAACCTGTTTTAATTGAATTGACTTCTTTTTTCTTTTTTTTTTAAGCATCTGTAATTATATCGAAAATTTTGATTGCTGAGTCTTCTCTAATTTTAATTCAACCACAAATTATTGTCTGGTTTGTTCGTTAGCCAAGCCTAGATTTCACCCCTTGAATAAGTTTGGTTCAATTTGATCAAATTATCGCGATTCAATTCTGAATAAAAGTATATACCAACCAAATATCATATCATCATCATATATTTGCTGTAAGTGAAAACAAAAAATGTTAAAAGTTGAATTATAATTTTGTCCCTACTATAAAATAAAATGTCATAAAATATTTAACTATTTAATTAAAATATTAAATTGTATCATTTTAATTAACATGCTAATGACTTTTGCACTTTTTTAGATTAATTCCTAAATAAAATATGTAATTTAATATCTCTAGACTCTAATCTATAATATAGATATAGTTTACGTGAATAAAGTATTATCCTTTAAGATAAATAAAAAATTTAATAATTTAAAAGTGTGCAAATCTGCAAAATGGAGAGATATACACTATTTGCTTTAAATATTCATATTCATAAATCATAAATCATAACTCATACCTATTTAATTTTTGTACTTTCGATATTCATAACTCTCATCTTTTTATATTCGTAACCTCTAAATATTTAATCTAAAACCTTAAAATATCTTTTGGTATTTCTTAATTTCCTTCTATATAAATTAAATTTTTTTATTTCATGACCCCCTACCAAGATTATTATTTTTATTCTATAATTAAAATAGATGAAGAAGACACTTGAATTTTGATAGGATATAAAAAAAAGAGTCAATTAAAACTTGAAAAATTATATACTATTATTATCGATCAAAATATATTTTTATTTAAACTCAAATTAGCCATTTGTAACTTTATTAAAAGTTTCCTGCCTAAATAAACTAAAGTTAAAAAATTAAATTGGTTGCTTAAAAAAAATTAATTTGAACCATCAAAATAAGCCCTTCATTTGGTATTTTTAATTATATATTTATAATTATGTATTAAATTACTCAATACATGCTCTTTACATTACATATATGTTTCCATAACATTTTAGTCATTAACATATCTAATTATCTATAAAAATATATTGGTAATATTACATCTTCAACCAAGGCAAAGAAGCTTTTACAGGAAGCAGTGGATGCCTAAATCTGCTATAAAGTTCACATATTCGATGTTACTTGCAGGGAATCAGGAGACCTTGGAGAGGAGTTCTTATGTTTGGTCCTCCTGGCACAGGAAAAACTCTCTTGGCCAAAGCTGTTGCTACAGAGTGTGGGACAACATTTCTGAGTGTTACTTGTTATTCGTTGTGTGCAAAATGGTATGGTGAGAGTGAACGATTGGTACGGTGCTTGTTTGACCTTGCCCGTGCTCGGGCTCCAAGTACAATTTTCATTGATGAAATTGATTCTCTCTGCAATGCCAGAGGGTAAGTAATCTGCTACTTCCTAAAGTGATTACATATACACGTGACAGCTGAGGATATTTCTCATTGTCTTCCTGTTGTGTAAGGTTTGTTTTCATCACTATATGTGCTAAAGCTTCTAGGCATAGATATATGTTACGGGTCTACATGTCCTTGTAACTAAACTTTGATCATCTATTAGAATTTGATTGGAGATGAACCGTATATTAGTTTCATGGCGTTCTTGCTTTTTACTGAGTAATGTGTCTCTACTAGTTCAAAGCTTTACACAGGAGCTTCAGAGAGCAGAGAAGGTTAAAATTAATTTGAAACCTTACCTAGTAGGAAGAAAATTAGAGGCTGTATGTTTTATCAAAACTGAATCCTACTTTAGTTTCATTTGAGCAGCCAAGTCTGCACTGATGAACTGATGATGCCATCCATACATACTGGCATGTATATGTTTTTCGACTTCCAATAACCTGAGCAGTGCGATTGGAGGTCGCAGTGACTTTAAACTGATATTTGTTAAGATCATATCTATAGCATATTAGTTATTATCTTATCAGGTCTCCTATTAATGTTTTATCAACTCTGAACCTTCTTCTTAGGGCTTCTGGAGAGAATGACATGTCCTGAAGAGTGAAGTCTGAACTTCTAGTTCAGATCGATGGGCTAAACAACTCCACTAATAACACTGCAGGCAAATCAGTGACAGTTTTGGCAGCAACAAATTTTCCCTGGGATCTTGATGAGGCACTAAGGTTAAGTTTCCCAGTCAATATTTGCTTTCTTTTGTTTCCCTCTGAATTATCTTGCGTTTCATCTCTGGATCTTGGCTAATTGGTGATTCGCTGTACTACTGTAGGAGGCGGCTAGAAAAGAGGATTTACATCCCGCTTCCTGATTTTAAGAGCCGAAAGGAGCTTATGAAGATAAACTTAAAATCAATCACGGTAAGCTCTCATCGACTAGAATCTTAATTTGGAGGTACTGTGCTTCAGTGTGTTGTAATAAGAAGTTCATCTGCTAATATTACATCATATGTCTCTACTCAAATGTTTTTGTTTCTAACTTTTGCTACAACATTTGAGGTGAATGTAATGTGAACCATGAAATCTGCTTCTACAAAGTCAAATATTATATGCTCCTTGAGAATTTTTGTTGATACTAATAATGTGGTTAGCTCCTGACCTGGATATTGACAAATTGGCACAAAGAACAGAAAGTTATAGTAGAGACGATCTAACAAATATCTGCAGAGATGCTTCTTTAAATGGCATGAGACGTAGGATATCAGGAAAAATCCAGATGAGATTAAGAACATGTCTGAAGCTGAGATTTTGGAAATTCCAGTTACGATGGATGACTTTGTAGAAGCTTTAAACAAGATACAACCCACAGTTTCTGCAGGGGACATTGAACGACATCAGAAATGGTTTTCAGAATTTGGATCAACATAGAAAATCAGCTAAATTATAATGACAACGCTTAAAAATTGCTAATGTAGGTTAACTAGTTTTTTGTTTTTGGTCTGATATATACAACTATGTTTGACAATGGTCACATGCCAGTATACATGCCACATATCATCTGATCTTTTCTATCTTTATTTGGTTTTTTTTGGCTGAAGTGTTTACTTTACTCCAGCAACTCAGTATATGATTGCGCGCTGTAATGTGGCATCATATGGATTCAATTTTTTTTAGCATGTTTAACCAATATTTTGGGAGAAAGAATTCTTGAGAGTCGTTTTTCAGAAGCTAAAAATGTTTTTTTTTCTACAAGAACTGTTTTGAAAAATACAATTAAATCACTTTTTAAAAGTTTGATCAAATACTAAATATTGTGTAAAAGTATATTTAAAATTTATTGGTCAAACATAAACTGCTTCTCACCAAAAATATTTTGCAAAATAAGATGTTTGATCAAACAAGCTAGAAAAGTCGATAACTTTCAAGAAAAATGTTCATAGCAAAGCTATTTCACGGATTCAACATCCGCTAGCTTCTATCTTTGATCATTTAGTATATGATTAATATATTTGACTAGATATGATATTAATATATAATGATTTTATTTTGGCTTAAGTCATCTGCAGCCCCTTAAAGTTGTCCGCATAATTCACTTAGACACCTTAACTAAGATTTTCATCTATTGAACACTTTTACCCTCCCAAATTTGAACCATCTGAATATTTTTTGCTTACATGACACATTGTTTGTGATTCACCCCAAAGAGGCGCGTGAGAGGTCTTTAGGTAGGCTTTTTTTAGGAAAAAAAATGTTCTTTTTCTTCCTCCCTCTTTACCGATCACTTCCTCCACCACACCAATCATTGCCGCCATTATACATCCATCTTCTTCCTCGTTTTTTCTCCGGATACTTCACTTCTACCTCCATCATTGTTCTTTGTTTCTCCATTGCCTTCTACCTCCATCATTTTTTTTGTTTTTCTATTACCATCATACTGTTAGGATCGAATCCACGCACACACACTTGATGAATGAAGAACACAAGAACTTTCAAGAGAAAGAGATGAGAGATCTAGAGAGAGAAAGAGAGAAACCAATATTTCGTGGTAACACCCCGTGAGTAAACTTCAACGGCGGTGGGGTATATATATTAATAAATCAGAGTATTTTTGGTTACAGAGAATAAATGGAGAATAAATAGTATAGCCTAAAATTTAGGTAGGGGCGCTGCCCCGAACCCCTCCTTCGGATATGGGGCTCCCGCCCCCCATAACCCCCTGGCAACCTCACCGCGGAGGTTAAACCGCGTAAACAGTAATATATGACAGTACATCAAATATTAATCAGGCTCCACAACCTAATACATGCTAGGAGGATTGGTGGTACCTTCATTGCCGCCATGACAACCACCATCATTATCGGCATTGAATTTATAGAGAGCTTGAAATTTGATTTTTTTTTCTTTGTTGTTAATGTAGTGTTTTGGCGTTAAATTGATGGAGATTTGTGTGAATTTTATTAAATGACTTTCCTATTTATTTTTTATTTTGCTCACATTTTTGTAAGGGTGTTCTTCAATCGAAAAAATATAATTACCTCTGGAACTCAAAAAGAAATCCGCTACTCATCGAAACTGATTAATTTTCCGACGAAGTTCATCTTTTCGTCAAAAATGAAACGAGGAAGACAGTTAAATTTTATTTTATTTTTTTCCTATGGCCAACTCTTCTGTAACTCATTAAAAATAGCAATTAATCTTAATCCTTTTGCTTGAACTCTATGATGCAGATGAACTAAGAAAATTCGAAAATAATAGAATATTTACAGAGGAGGGTTGCCGTTGGAGGTGGGGCACTGTAGAAGGAGAGGAGTTTTGGACTCCATGGAATAGAAGGGTAGGTGATTTATGTGATTTCTTTTTTAATTTTTAACATAAAAATAATTTCTTTTTTCTTTTACTTTATAATATATTTTATAATAAATCTTTTGAACTCCAAAATACCAAATGTCAGTATTTAATTCATCAAATTGCCATGTCATCGCGAGTGTATTTCATACACATTATACTTTTAGCTTATTGTCAAAAAAAATATTTAAATTGTTCAAATTTGGGAGGGCAAAGGTGTTCAATTGGTACAAGTCTTAATTGAGGTGTCTAAATGAATTATGCGGACAACTTTGAGGGGCTGTAAATGACTTAAGCCTTTTATTTTTATACAAAAGCTAAATATGCATATCATGTTAAAAATAAATTTAAAACACTTTTGCGTTAAACATGTCATATTATTGTCATATAAATATATGATCAAAATTTGGTTGAGCAGACATAGTTGATTGTCATGTGAATAATAGTGTCAAACAACTAAGTTGGTATAGAAGAATTGATGTGCCGCAATAAATCTTTTCTATACACATTTTCGGATCAAATTTAAAAAACTTTGATAGGTATAAATACCGCAAGATGCGAAATGAATCACTGAAATTACTTTTCATAACAAGAATAAAAAAAAGTTAACCTAATTTTGAAATTATGACTAGTCTCACTATCTCTTTAATGTCAATACATATTTACTCATTTGCAATTACTACTACAAGAAATTTGATTTTATCTTTAAAGGAGCATCATATGTTCACTTTTTTTTATTGAAATATGATTGAGAAATCATTATCTTTATTGAAATATGTTTAAATAGTCTGGAAGTAAAATCTTTATTACTAAAAACTGTATTATGTAAAAAATAAAAACATCATCGGACAAATAGAAATATCATTAAAATTTAAGAATAATATATTCCACTATAATTAATCTTTTCAATCACCTAATAATAGAGAGAGGATATTGTTTTAAAAAAAAATACTGATATATAAAGCTTTTGTTGCCAAAAGAAAAAGAAAGACATTGTCATCTCCTTATTTTTCTATGCAAAAACAAAAAATATGAAAGAACTAAAACAAAATTTGGAAAAGCAAAGGTACTGTATTTCGTATTTGTTATTCTAGTGGGGGTTCAAAAAGAAATTTGGGTATAGTTAAACCGTCTGCTTTGCCCTAACGGAAACTCAACTCAACTCTGCGAGCTTCCGCTAAGAAAGCTATGGGGAAGAAAGCAAGTGGAGTAGGAGAAGGAGGAGATGGATCCACTGGAAAAGAAGGTTACAAGCTTCTGGGCAATCCGACTTTCAAAAAATTGGAGAATGGCCGCTTCAAATGCGTTCAAACAGGGCATGAGCTGCCGGAACACGCTAGGGACTCTTATGCCCACAGCAAGCACTGCCGCTTGGGTCTAATTGATGCTGCACTTTCTAAGAATAAACCTCCTCTCAATATGTTTAACCAAGATCCTCTCAATCGGTAATAGTCCTTAATTCTACTACTAGGGTTTTATGTGCAAACGCTGATCACTGCTAGAGTCGATGGATCCTTTGGTTCATTAAAAAAAATATGCCTAGTACTGTAGTAGGTATTATATCCTCCGAATTTGGCCTCTCTACAAAGAGGGAAAAATAGTTAAATTGGAACTATTGAATAAGATTGCACTACAAATAGCCATAGTTGTTTCAACCTTTGTCATTATAACAATACATTGCACTCTCAAGCAATCAAGGGAGAAGAGTTTACAAATATAAAATAAGACAACTGGAGTTTAGTGCACCAGGCTGCCCTTTTATTTCCTTTTGCCTGAAAAATCCACCCGGATATATCATGAGGTTCATTCTAATTATCATAATGGGATATACATTGGAATTCAATTTAAAGCATATATACAGCGTATGACATGTTCGTTTGAATTGTGAATTGTAGCAATCTAGTGGAATACTTTTGATGTACAACACAGAAATTGATGATTTGTTGCATGCTAGGCGCAAAATTTGTTGGAAATTATGGAGGAAAATCTGATATATGTGTATTTTCCTATTGTTCTTCTGCTAATTTAATCTCTAGCGTAATTTGTTACGCAATTCGTGCAGGTCAAAGTTGATATGTAAATTAACAGGAGATACAGTTAATAAGTCAGAGGAGCACATATGGAAACACATGAGTGGAAAGCGCTTTCTCAGAATGTTAGGTTTGTTATGAGTCCCCAGTTACTTGTTTATTGGGATGTTTGTGTATGTATATTATGTTCTTGCGCGTTCTACTGACTACTGAGTACCACTTATGATACATGCACTACTTTGAACAGAGAAAAAGGAAACTGAAACTGAAATGGAAAATGGAGGGCTAGAAAAGCAAGTAGAAAATGAAGCGGCTAAGAAGACGGACAGCAAAGCTAATCGTCGGGACAAAAAGAAAAACAAAAAGAAAGAAATAGAAGATGCTAGCAAGGTTATATCTGAAATAAGGGATTCTTCTGGAAAGAACAGTGGCTCTGAAGATGATGATGAGTTTTGGATGCCTCCAGTTGGTGCTCGCTGGGACAATGATGATGGAGGTGATCGATGGGGATCTGGTTCGGAATCAGAAGAAGAAGAAGAAGATGCTATTGGGCAAGGTATGCGTTATTACTTATTAGTAATCGTTAACTTCAAGGGTGGAAATTGCCAAAAATCCCACATATATCTTTGTATGTTAGGTTACAACAACAACATACTCAGTGGCGAATTTAGAGGCAAAAATTGCCCGTGGTGTCTTCGTAAAATTAGATATTTTATGTATAAATTTTCTAAAATTTGTATAATATTATATTATGGCACCCGTACTAGAAAAAGTCTAGTGGGTCCACATGGTTAAGTGTTAAGCTTTTGACCTTGAGGACTGAAGATCAATTCCCACTTAATACATTTTTCTTGGTGCACCCATATTTGAAAAAATCTCAGATTCGCCTCTGTTACATGCCTAGATAATACCACAATTGGGGTCTGGAGAGTGGTGCGTACACAGTCTTATCCTACCTTAGGCTGTATGTAAGATTGATACATTAATGCCTACACTGCAGGCAAATTTGGCGACGGTAGGGCAGAAGCTTAACACTGTTATTGCACAATCAAACCTGTGAATTGAATGTGTAATCTGTCTCTGCTTTTTTTCTGTGCTAAATATATTTGTTTCATACTTCATGGCTAGTGAGTTGCAATGCATGCTCCTTGAATATTATAAACATAAATCTGATGGAGCTCAACACTAGCTCTTTTATCTACTCCCAGAGGTGTTCGATAAATATTTGCCTTCCAATGTGAGAAAAGTCATTCCTTTTTCTCCTTCTCATATATATATTTCATGAAGAAGTCATCCTGTTTTCTTCTTTAAAGCGAAATGTTAGAACAAAATATATAAAGGCCATACTGCATATGATATAGAGCTCTTTGAATTCAGTAAGCATATATATGGTATTGAGGTTTCACTTAACAGCTAGGCGACTTGGGTGTGTCTTTGTCAATTATCAGTATAAGTGCCTATTGAATTTGATTTGGTGAATGCATGAAAAATCTACTACATTTTCTGTGATCAGATGGAGGAACTGAAGAGGAAAACCATGACGCCGGAGAGCTTTCTAAGCGGTATGGTTACTCTGTCAAAGTTTTGATGCGTCCTGCCACACGTTTTGTGTTGACCACCATACCCTTCCCCTCTATATTTAAAAACTGTATGCAGAAACTGGGTAAACATTTTTGAAGATCAAATTTTTGTTTTGTGGCAGGGCAAAACGCATGTCCATTGAGATTGGACCCTGTAGCTTTGCCTCAAGGAAGAAAAAGAAGAAGACCAATGCTACATGATATTTTTCCTCCGAAAAAGCATTACAAATTTTGTTATCATTCTTGGGTTTAGTTGTATACTGCTTGCTTCATTTTCCTTATTATTGTGTTACTGAAGGAAGAAATTTCTTACATTTAGAGCGTCAACACATTTATTGATTATTTTTCAGACTATTATTTTGAGACATTGAAAGAACCATTAGTAAAAAAGTAGCAACATTGTAGAATACTTGAAAAATAATATGTGTAGTGTGACTTTTGGAGAGAGTCATGCTATAACCGTGATATTATCGTCCTCAAAAAAGAAGAAACTTTAATAGGAAGAGCACAGAAAAACAGTTCAGATGACATTAGCATGGCTTCTTTATTCACATGTCTTCTCATACGAGAATCCAAACACCGGTATTTAGTAGATTTGAATAAGTTTTGTCAAAAATAAAATAATGTAGCCTGGTCTAATTTAAAAATGAAACATAACAAATTATGTTTTTTTCCAACAACATTTACTTCAATATGTCGGTTTGATTTATGTATTTGACAAATTGATATATACAGTCAGTCAGTCTATTTGATTGATTCAAAGTTCAAACCAAACAATGAATCTGATTTAGTGCTTAGCACCTTCTCTGAAAGATCACATATTATTAGTATCATGTGCACGGCAAGATAATATGCATTTTATAATTACAAGATTACGAGAGACGTAGCTACCAAGTTACAATTGAAAATGGAATATTTTGCAAAACTTTGAAGTCATTATTACAAATAATATAATATGTTTTTTTTCTGAAAAAGTCGTAACAAAACCATGATATTGTCGTAGAAAGGATGACACCATGTAGAAATTATTCATCATATGAATAAACAGAAAGGTCTTGCCTATTCATAAAAATTTGGAAAAAGAAGATTCAAAGTTTGAGTTATTAATAGTTCTTCCTATAAGGTTCTTATAACTAAACTAATTATACTATAAATTACGAGTCTTTAATTTACTCTTCACATATGTACTTATATTTTGTAAAAAAAAAATACTGAATTAAGATGGACCTTAACAACGTTTGGTACTTTTATTCCTTGGATATTGCCGGATTTTAAGACTAAAGAGGCAATGATTGGGGAGAATAAAAAACAACTGTTTAACTTGTCTGCTTTTTCACATAACTTTGAGATCGAAAGTCATGTAGAATAATAATCAAGCATCTTTCTCCTTTTTTTTCTCTCTTTAATTTGACTGGCAAGGAGAAAAATATGGAAAGGCAATCAAAAAAAATGGGGTAGGAAAAAGATAAGCAATATCCTGTTATTGCCAGATTTACTCTTAAAAAAATATAAGAATTTAATTTATAAATATCGCTAATATAAAAAAATTAATCGTTTAATATCATAGTATAGCGGGATACTTGTTGCCTAACAATTAATTTTAGTTACAATTTTTTGGACTTGAAAGGAAATGGCGTGAGCGAGGGTCTCTACTCTCTTCTATGCTAAATAACAAAAATCTAAAAAGAAAAATCAAATGTCACGTCAGTTAAGTGCTGTTGTATTTATTTTTCTCATTATGGATAAAGGTGCAAATGACTTATTAGAACATTATGTTACCTAGGATATAACAACATACTTCAATTACTTTCACACTTCAACCATTACACATTTACTTGCATTTTAATATTAGTTTTGAATTTTGACCAATTATTTTCTTCAATTATGTTTTTTGTTCTCAAATTTCTGCTCTATTTCACATATCTTTGAGATTGACTTGCAAACGAAATACTTCATCTGTCCCATTTTATGTATCATATTTTTATTTTACACTTATATTAAGAAATGATATAACTTTTATATTTTTACCCTTATTTATTTTTTTTGACACTCAAGTTTTCAATTAATGAATATGAATTAATTTATTTTAATTAATTAATTTAATCAATGAACGTGAATCATTTACTTAGTTTTTCTAAGTTAGTCAAATGTATAATTTTTAAGGCTAATATCTCACAAAGGATTAAAAAAAACAATATGATAATTTATGCATTAATTTTTATGAAATAACAAGTATAACAGACCAACTATTTATAGAAAATAATGACATATAAAAATGCGACAAAAGAAATAACACGAAACAACAATAAAAGGAAATATGAGCGTAAAATGAACTATTAATGAATTTAATTTTAGACAATTTAAATTATATACATCATTACGCAATTTATTTTCTCACGAATATATCATGAAAATAGACAAGTGTAAATGATCTACCAAAAAATAATTTTTTTTAAAAAAAATCTCTCAAAGTTACATGATGATTACTTTATGAATGTAGTTGGAGCAATTCACGGGATATTTTAAAGAATAAAGACAAAAAGAAAGGCAGGGGAGGATGAACTACCTTTTGTTGTTGCAACAACATGTACTTAATTAAGTTGCATAATTTAATTACTTTTTCATTTTCTATACTAAATTTTCCCACTATTTACAAAGTTTAAGCAACTTTAAATTAATTAAAAAAGGAATAAAAACATCTAACAAACTCATCCAAGAGCTAAAAAGAAAGATTCCTTTATGAATAACTTAATGCTCTGTAACTTTTAAGAGCGGCTAATAATTACTATAAAATTAATGAAATATTTAAAAATCAGCGTTTAAAATACTTTAAAAATTATATACTTGATAAAAATAATTAATGTATATGTAAACTGACACAAAAATCAGTATTTTTAATTAAGGTTGCTATTAACAACATTGTAATTAATAAAAGGAGACTAATTAACATTTCGTGGAAAATAAAAGTTTTGACTTTTAAATACGGCACACCTTCAATATTTTCGGATTTAAGATTACTTTGACCACTAATTATTTTCTTGAAATATCTTTGCATTAAAGATTAGTTTGACCAATAAATTACTTAACTCTTGCATTTATTTAGTCCCAATAATTTAATATATTCCCTATCTAATGATTTTTCAACTATTTCTCCCCACAAGTAGTCCGCCATTCATGATTAGACGGGACAACAACAACAATCAAGGTATACCGTGTAATTTTATAAGTGAAAATTTAGAATGAATTTATATAAAAGTTATTTTTTTTTGTTCGATTTTATATGTCGATTTATATTTGTATTAAGAAATAATGTAATTTTATTTTTTTATTTTTATTTAATATTTTTTAAGTCAATTTTATAATAAATGGTGAATATGTTTTCAAGATTAATTAACTATTTTATGATGAGTATAATAAGCAAAATATGATATTTTATGCATAAATTTTATAAAACGACAAGTATTGTGGTCCACCTATTTATAGAAAGAGATGACACATAAAATGAGATCGAGGGAGTATAAGATACTAATACATATACTATATTAAGAAAAAAATTATCATTCATAGTATTAAATTTATTTTTTTTACTTATCTCTTTTAATACCTTTATGGAATGATTTATAAAACACATATAATACATGTTTTATTACTGGATAATATATTTATCACACGTTTTAATATAATGTATCAATTTCTTAACAAACAAGCATAATATATTTTAAAACTATTATAATACATATATATTGTATACAAAATTTACTTTTGATACATATTACAATTTTTTCATAGTATTGCTATAAATGGTAACAAATAAAAAGTATCTCTAAAATAATTAATTATTTATTAAAAAGATACTCATCCAAGTAAATTTTTTTCCTAAATTATTTTTGGTAGACCTTCAATTTAAATAAAAAATCTATAACAAAATATTAATATATAAAATAGTACTAAACAATGTTTTAAAGACTCTATTAGGACTCGCCCTGGGGCAGAGCTCTAGCAAAATCCCTAATACTGAAATGTGAGACTTAGTTCTATAAGACCTATGCCCTAAGCGCCTGATTATACGCCTTAAGCACGCACAACGCTTAACGTTTGGGACTCGCCTAACAGATCTTGCACAATTATGTATTAAAATCATTAGTTAATATTATATTGACCTTCATAATTGTTGGATAAATGAACGAAGCTTAATAAGTTTTTAATCTATAGAGAAAAGAAGATTGAGAGTAACTAAATAACAAGTTGTAGTATCGCATCATTACTATTTCATAACATTGTGAAGGTGATTATTTATTAAGTAACATTTCTTCTAAAAGTACGTAGCGATTTTTTTTTTCATTATATATGATTGGTCTTCATGGTTGTATCATATGTCTCAAAATTATCACATTTTATTTAGCTATTTGAAAGTAATTTTATTTATATTCATGATGGGGTGATGTTTTTATTACACTAGTAAGTTTTATTGATTATTCTCTTTTATGAGGGTAAAATGTATAGTATGATCGAAATAATTTTTTAGAAATAATGATTTTATTATTATTTGAAAGTTAAGATGTTAGATTATTTATACTTATATAATCATGTTAAAAGTTTTATTTTGTATGAATTTCTTTAATCATATTTTGTAATTATTTCAAACTATTGATGTATTTTTATAATTTTGTGTTATTATATTATTATACTATATTATAAATTAAAAATTTAAAGATTTATACGACTTACGTCCCACGTCTCAAACCTTATGTCTCACCCTATACTAAGTAAAATACCCATTTTTTAAAATATTGATACTAAATAAAATTAATAAACAAGGAATTATATGAGTAATTCTATATGAAAAATAGGATGAGACGGCACAAGAAAAACAAAAGTAAAGCATGGGAACTAAAATAAGCGGTGGTAGAGGCATTGGACCCTATCTAATTGATAATATGATGGTATTTAAAGAAAGTAAAGTGACCCAACTTTTTAATCATTTTTTCCACTGATAAAAAATATTCACCCGTGACCTAACGACGAAACTTCCATGTGCCTACACAAAACTTTAACTCACATACTGTTTTAATTATATAGAAAAAAAAAAGTGTATTCCCTTTCTGATACTGCAGTTTTTTTCAAACAGATTCGATTCGATCCACCATTAGAATCCAATAATAACAAGTTTTTAAACCCCACAACTCCAATTGCTGCACATCCTCTGTTTTTAAGGTATGTGGTTTGTCCCTCTCTATTTACCCTTTTGACTGTTCAATTTTTGCGGTCTTTCGATTGAATAATGTGAAACCCGTTGCTTAAATTGACTATCATTTTCTGGGTTTTTTTAGAAAACTTCCCATGGAAGTTAGTGGTTGATTTTACGTCTTGGGTTTGTATTATTTTAGTTTTTACGTGTCTTCTCTCTTGTTTCTTAATGTTATCCTGCTGGCGTAATTGCCTAGCTTGTAAAAGGATAATGTAGAAGAGCCAAAGTCTATATTGAGTCGGTTTTGAATGATTACAAGTCTCAATTTGATAGCCGCCTTTCTCTTCTTAACCTGCCCCTGCCGCGTGAAGTAATATTCAAGATTCACAACCTATCCAGAAACTTCAGTTGTTTGTAAATATAAAAAACCATTCTTGATAACAGATTCAGATTATTGGTGTATCAATTGGGTTTTCTTTTTTGATTGATTTTGACAGGCCTTTTTGATTGATTGCATTGTGGAACAAAACAAAAAACTTGTCCTTTTTTTTGGCTTAAGGGAGTTGGGAATTTTGTAGATAAGTTGACTTTGATGGGTGGCAAGAGTTCAAGAGAGGATAGTTGGAGGCAAGCTTCGTCGACTCGATCTTCTTCTTGGAATCAATACGATTATCCTCAAACTGCTTATCCTCAAGATAGTTACAGTTACTCACAGCAGACGGCTGTTCCTTCTTATGCACCACCACCACCATCCCAACAGAATTATCCCCCACAGCCCCAACACAATTATTCTTCACAACCCCAACAGAATTATGCTTCTCATGAACATGAATCTCGGCCTCATGCTCATGCTCCACGACCAAGGCTTGATCGGAGATACTCGAGGATTGCAGACAATTATAATTCCCTGGATGAGGTATGGATTAGAGATAAGTATGAAGCAATTTGGATGTTTTCAGCAGTTCTCTATTATTTTTTTGCCAGCCTTTTAGACTTTACTGTTAGCATTGTGATTCACTCCATCATAATTCAGAATTTGGTACTTCTAGCGCATGTTGTTTTCATTTCTTCAGTTATCATATTATGTTTTCTTTAGCTACTGCTTTCATTACCATATTCCCCTTTTAAAACTGCTTTGAGATGTGCTACTTCAGTTGAGGGTCTCAAGGAAATAGCGCGTGGTAGAGTAACGTTTGCTTACACTCTCTACCTATCTAGACCCACTTGTGGGATTACACGGAATATATTATTGTTGTAGTACTACTTCTAATGCCTACATATTATGTTGTATGCAGTTGCAATTCACCCATTAATGTTATTAAGGTATGTCTGACAACTGAATTAGGAAAAGCTATTTAGGAGTAGGGTTACAAATATGGGATGCATGAAGTTTTTATCATCTTAATTTTCTACGTGTGTGCAAGCACTAAAACATCATAGACACTATTTTCAAGGGATGCTGGAAATAAGACTGCATATGGAAATAGAAGGGGGTAAGGGGGTGAATGATGATGGACCAGATAACTGCAGGAAGATGCTTCCTCTGAAAAGCTTTACTTTTTTAATCTGTCCTACTTCCATAGAGGTGTAATTTTGATTATTGTTGATCTTAATATCAGATGCTTTACTTAACAGATCAAGAGAAGTGGACGCTATAAGAACCATAGAATTTTTAAATTGTAATGACCCCCTTTTAAGGACATTGGCTCATGATTTTTCACCTTTTATATATGATAATTTTTTATAATGAAAACACTATGTATGACAAAGATGCAATTTTATTTTTAATCAGGTGACTGAAGCCCTTGCACGAGCTGGTTTGGAGTCTTCGAATCTTATTGTGGGTATTGATTTCACCAAGAGTAATGAATGGACAGGTTAAGTTTTGTTCTTCTGTTTCGTGCCTCTTTGATTAGTTGCATGCTATGTTTTTCAATAGTCTAAAGTGGGCATATGCTTTTTAGGTAAGAGGTCTTTTGGCAATCGGAGTCTACATCACATTGGGCAGAATTTGAACCCATATGAGCAAGCCATTTCCATAATTGGAAAAACCTTAGCGGCATTTGATGAGGATAACTTGATTCCTTGTTTTGGATTCGGAGATGGTAACTCTATGAGCCTTCTCTTTTTAATCCAAATAGAACTTTTCTTCGGATATGCTCAGTACGAGATTAATGTTTTGTTCATGTGGATAATTTTTTGACAGCATCAACTCATGATCAAGATGTATTCAGTTTCTTTCCCGATGAAAGATTTTGTAATGGTTTTGAGGAAGTTCTGTCTCGTTACAGAGAAATTGTCCCCCAGCTGAAGCTTGCAGGTTTAAATTCTACTACAACCAATTCTACTGCTTTAGACTCAGTAATTGGTCCAGTTTACTTAGATTCCTTCTCATTTTTGTTACAGGACCAACATCATTCGCCCCGGTCATTGAAATGGCCATGACAATAGTTGAGCAGAGTGGAGGCCAGTACCATGTTCTATTAATCATTGCAGATGGGCAGGTAATATGTTTTTATCAATCTACATCTCTGTCCGAATTCAAGACAAGAACAATAACGAATAGCACACTGGCACAGATCAACTTTAACTTTAGTTGCATAGTGCATGAGTTAGTTGGATTTTCTTTTTGGTTGTCATATTCGAGTGTGTTACAACTGTATATTATAACTGGCATTTCTGTATCTGTTCAGGTAACTAGAAGTGTTGATACTGGCCGTGGACAATTAAGTCCGCAGGAGCAGAAAACGGTGGATGCAATCGTACAAGCAAGGTACTTGCCACTGGCATTCGTATTTGTAAAATCTTTTAGTTCTGTTACATGCTGCTTTTTCATACTTATGCTCAAATTCCAGAGTGCATTGTCTTATTTCGTGCAGCAAGTTTCCCTTGTCAATTATACTGGTTGGGGTTGGCGATGGACCGTGGGATATGATGAAGGAATTTGATGATAATATTCCTGCTAGGGACTTCGATAATTTCCAGGTTGGTGGTGGTGGTCTAGATTGTGGTGTCTCTTATTGCTTGTCTAGGAACATTTTCCTTTTATGTGGTTTAATTGCTAATTTATTTTGCTAGTTCGTCAATTTCACGGAGATAATGGCCAAAAATGTGCCTCAATCTCGAAAGGAGACGGAGTTTGCGCTTTCAGCATTGATGGAAATCCCTTCACAATACAAAGCGACGATGGAACTTAACTTACTGGGGTCAGATTCCACTCTGCCTATTTATGCATGTATTCTTTGTTTTCATTCTGCTATACGTCTCTCCTGACCTCCCCTGTCAAGTTATAGGTGATGACATTCTAATTTCTTAATTGCAGTGGACAAAGTGGAAAATCTGTCAATAGGGTAGCTCTTCCTCCTCCTATGTATGGGGCAAGTTCTGTCGGTGGTTCAAAGACCTCACGTGCACCAAGTTTTCAGCAGCCTGCAAGCTCGTATTATGGTTATGGAAGCCCTGCAGATGCAGCACCACATTTTCAGCCGACTTCAAGTTCTTACTACGACAGTGCTCGCCCAGTTGACAATGCTCCATCTGCTCCGAGTTCTCCCTACACTGCTCCCAGTTCTACCTATGACAATCAGGTAAACCATAAACTCACATTTGCTTTATAATGCTGCATTTTTCAATTTCTTTTAATCTTCTGTTGCTGGTTTTACAAATAAACTGTGCGTGTTCTCTGGAATGAATGTTTTCCATCATTGTGCAGGTTTGCCCCATTTGTCTTACTAACCCAAAAGACATGGCCTTTGGCTGTGGGCATCAGGTACCTTTTTTCCCCCCTCCCATTAAGCAGGCCTGATGTTTTGAGGAAATTAAACCTTGTTGTGACTTAACACTGTCGTGTTGCTGATGCAGACATGTTGTGAGTGTGGGAGAGCGCTTGAGAATTGCCCAATATGTCGAAGTTCAATTCAAACCAGAATAAAGCTCTATTGAGCTACTTGTTTTGCCCTGATTCCTTTTGCTATTCCAACCTGCAATGCTTTTTGATCAGTTTGGATGTGAAACCATGGTGATGAAGCTGATTTTTTTATTTGTTGGATATGGCTTTGGCCTTGTGCTAATGCAAATTTCCTTCTGTACATGGCTTGGTTCTTGTTTGTGTTTTGCTTTTGCCAAATTACTTTACTTCCAACTATAGAAGCATAAGATCCCTAGATTCAAATTGTCTGTAAATCAACTGTTTATTGTGCAGTGTCCTTAAGAGAGTTGTGCTGCTACTAGACCTAATACATTGTCATTTGTCAATATGTATCGACTATTTCCCACCAGAGAATGTGCAAACAAAGAAGAATGTGATTCAGGAACAAGAATATATAATAAGAGCGAGCGAGAAGGTGATATCTTTCCACCTGTTTAAGTTTTGGTGGATACGATTATTTGGTATATGTTGCTTATGAGTGGTAAGCATATATTCAGTGGAATTATCCGCATATAAGGGAGGGTCTAGTGATCGATGAAGTGAGGAGAATAGCGAGTTTTGAGGTTTACACCTCAGCGGAAACAAAAGTAGTATGTATTGATTTTTTTCTCATTTTGTTCTAGTTTAAGTGGATATATCATTAGCAAGCAAGTTGGTCAGACACTATATGATATATATAGAAAGATATAAGAAAGAGAAATGAAATTGGAAATAAGTCTAATATTAACCAAATGATTTGGATGTTGTTCAAGTAGAATTTCTTTTGTTGTCGAAATAGATAGAATATTACAAGGCTTCTTATTTAATTTTGACGCATTTTATTCACTTAAATTATCAGTTTTCAAATTACTCTGTGAATATGACTATTTGATAGCTTTACCCTTCCGTACCATCTCAATTATTTACATCCCCACATGCCTAAACAAAGTGTAGGCACTCTCCTTGCTACAACAACGTCTAGAGGCTAAAAGCTGCTATTATAAAATAAAATAATGAAATTCACAATTTGGAACAGAAGCAATTAAATACAGTTGAATGATTAGAATAATCTATGAAGTCGACTCTTTTGCTTTTTATTACAAATGTGGCCCTATATGTGTGTGCATCACGATTCACTACAACATATTTGATTGTATAAGTAAAATTTGAAAGGTAAAATATATACAGATTCTTTGTGTGTGCACTGCACAATAAATATTTAATTTGCACTAAATGGTAGTGGGTAACAAGAAAAATGGAGCATGGTCCATATAAAAAATACTTATATTATATTCACAAGTACTACAAACTAACAACTGTATATCATCTGTTTTTTCTGGTATAGATTTTAAGAAAGAAAATTTCCCTTTCAACAATTCTTCCATTACTTAAATCTCTTCCCACAACTTCTTTTCAAAATTTAAATTAGATTAGATTTTCTTGATTCTTTTCGTAGGTTTGTGATTTGCGTCACATTTTATGATTGATATTAAAAGAATTACTACTCACCGTTTCTGAAGGATGATGCAATCAAACCCAACCATAATGTGACTTAAAAAGACGAATAATCATACATTTATAGTTGTAAAACAAACAAAAGAATGTTAGCCCCACAAGTGCTAACTCAAAAAAGATACTATAAATTAAACAATATATTGCGTTCAAATTTTGATTGTGCCTCTCTAATGACGTGAACAGTTATCTTCCAGTGCCACTTACTTATCCACAAGCTCCGTTTTAGGTGGTGTTTCAATTGCATTTAATGCACGCAACAAACTGCATGCCTACAACCCCACAATGTAGTTGTGCGTTAATGACATACATACACCATATATTTACTCAATCACCAATGACATTGACAGCGTAAATAATTTTCTTTTACTATCGTTAACATTTTTCTCCATATAATTGCTCACAAGCGCATAGTGAAAGGAAAATCGCTTGAGTTTTTTCCATTTACAGAGCTTTGCGTCAAGCAAGACTCGAAACAATCTCTCTTGGAAGAAGCTCAATTTGAGATTTCTAGTTAAGTATGTGAGTATATTTTAACTTGTTATTAAAGAGAATGAGTTGATGGATACACTTTCTTCTAACCTTTTCAGTACTCTGTTTGTTTCAGCTCATCAATCGGAAATGCCATACACCGCTGTCCATCGAATTCCGTACCAGAAACTCAAAGAAGATAGCAGCTACTTGGAAGATGAAGATATTGATTTAATAAACCTGAGAGAAAAGGTAATTGGGCAACTTAGGAGAAAGCCCTCTTCGTTCAGAAAAGTGCATCTGAGGAAGCGATTGAGGATTAAGGTACCCAGCTTGAAGAAATTCTTAAGGAGAAAATCTAGAATAATCGTGGCCGCACTGGATAAAATTTTGAAGAGGTTGAAGGAAAGCCAGTCACATTTTGGGGATCTTTTTGCTGGAAATTACATGTTTATGCACGTCTCTCCCACTCCATTGAAAATTTGTGCCCAAAATCCCAAATCTCCCCATTTGAGAGCTGATTACCTGCTTAATAGATTCTCATCAGTAGGTTCCGCTAGGTATTATGATTAGTTTTAGCATCCATTAATTTCATTGTGTTCTATAAGTATCTTTGAATATTTGAAGTTTATGATAAAAGCTTCGCATTTGCCTGATCTCTACTACAATAACAAACAAACCCAGTGTAATTTAAAGAATCTGATACGTGGAGTCTGAGAAGATAGTATGTATGCTGAAATCTTTTTAACTCTTAGGACCTGTTTGGTAGGCGGTATTAGGTAGAATAATCCATGGATTAAAATTTAATCCAGCTAATACATTGTTTAGTTACTTAATTTAATTTAATCCATGGATTGCTTATCCATCATAGGTGGTATTATCTTATCCCTTGAAAATGGAGGGATAACTAATCCAAGGTTTGTTAAACCTTGGATAAGATCCCTAAATGACTAAACTAACCCTTTATTCTTTTTTTAAAAAAAATTTCTTTTGTAACTTAATTTCCTTTTTATTTATATTAGAGTGGTTATAAATGTTCTTTTTTAATCCTCCAAATTTATTTGGTGTAATTTAATGATTTTACTAATATTTTTTTCTCCATTTTTTCTTGATTTTTTTTTATATTCAAGATAATTTGTCAATTACCCACTTGAACTATTGTTTTAAAAATAAAAATAAGCTTTAGGTATTAACAATTTAAGTAGTCTTAAATCTATGTTAAGTTTAAGATATATACTTAACCCATAAAAAATTAGAAATACATTGTGCCATCACTGATCTTCTTAGTGGTACATCATACCTTAAAATTAATAACAATTTTATATATATGTATTTAATTTAACTAATTAAATAGAATAAATAATTTTAAAAAAAAATTATCCGGTCCGGTAGTTATCTACCTTGACTTAGTTACATGAAATAAACACTCATAATAACACAAGGGTATAATAGGAAAGAATTTTTTTGTAGAATTATAAATTAAACATAAAATTAAGTGGAAAGTAGTGAACCAAACACTTGACAAAAAATAATCCCTGCATTACTAATCCCTGCACTATCAATGTTTGTACCAAACGACCCCTTAAGGTATTGTTTTCGATCTCTACTACACAAAAATATAAATTTTCACCCTCTGTTACAATTTGAAGTCATTTACATTCTCATTGTTAGGTAATGGTTTTGTATTTGTTATTGATTTTAATGGAACTTCATCATAAATTGGGTGAACTCCACGTGTCAAAATACTTGATTTCAAATTAATTAGGATAAATCGAAAGCAGATACTAAACGATTATGACATGCCAAATGTTAATGGTGATTACAAGTTTTTGGATTTGATGATTACAGACCACAGATAGGTAGGTGTTGGGGGTTGGCAAAAGTAATTACGTGCAGTACTGTGTACAGACAAGGATTTAAGATTTGCAAACTGCTGTGACATCAATAAAACTCTGATGACTTGAATATCAGACTGCCTAACTTGCTCCTTTTCGGAAAATCTATAAATATGAGAATAACTCAAAAGAAGAAATATTCAGTTTGAAAGATACAAGAATAACTTATAAGAGACGTACTCAATTTGAAAGATAGTGATCTTTCATACCTCAAAACGTACTAACTTCATTATTCTTTGATCATTTTCATTTGTTGTCATCGAACTTAGCAAATAGGCATATAGGTCAACTTCAATATGAAGTGATAATCTGAATGTGTCAAACCACAAAAAAAATGAGTGGAAAACATAGTTTTGAATAAGCAGCAAACTAAAGCCAGAATAAACAAATAATTATAATAACAAAATAAATCACAGTCTACATGTATGCATCATGCATTTAATACTCTCTCGCGAAAAAAAAAAAAGTCATTTTCAAAATATAAATTTATAGATATTTTTATGTTTATCTTTTTCTTCCTCTGAGCACCTATAGTGATTTTTTATGATGCAAATTTGAATTAGTTAAGTCAATAAATTTTATGATATCAGAGGATCAGAATTAAACAATAAAAAGGAATTGTTGGCCACGAGTTGTCGAGACTACCAGACGGAATTATTTCTACCATCCTTATGAAATAACCATATTATAAGCTCTGCCTCCCTCTCAGATACGAGTAATAAATAGCAAGATCATTACACTCTGCATTTAATCTTCTGGTGTTTGGTAACATTAATCTTTAACTCTACAAATGATAAATTTGTAGAAGAGAAGTTGTCAATAAGTTAATAGCAATGTGAAATGGAGATAAGAGGCTCTTATCAAAACAACAATCCATGTACTATATTAACATTGAATGCAACTCAAACACCACATGTACTGGAATTAACAGCTCCTTAAGAACCTATTTTACTCTGAATAATATGAGTAAATTGAGTCAACTGAATTTGAGCTGTACAAGTCTAGTGAGGGACCAAAGCAAGTAAGTTCATGAGTATCATTACAATTTGGAACCCTATACACTAGCTGCAGCATCCACCTCTTTGAGCAACTGTTCCATCCCTTGGACCAGCTGGACCTTGCGTACGCCCATAACCAACCTTGATTCCAGATGACTACAACAGTAGCAAGTGAGGTATGTCAGAAAATTTATCAATGATAACGTTCATTCCAAGGGGATAAAAAAAGTATAACTTTGTACAGATCCGAAACAACTCCTTGGTTGGGACACCCCAATTTCAGGCCCACTAAAACTTACCCCTCCATTTATAGGAAGTTAACAACCAACTAAACAACGATTTCACCCATCTAAGTTGCCCATATCCAGAGCTTGCAAACAAAAGATCTTATCCTATTTTAGTTACTCATACAGATTCTAAAACGAGATGCTCATGCAAGCAGTACAATTAGCAATGATGAAAATGCCTCGTCATACATTTACGCGGAAAACTAACTGTTTACCTCGTTGGAGACATCAAAAACACCTTCTTGGATCTTTTGAAGTATCTTGGCAGCAGTCTGTATAAAGGCCTGTGATAACATTGCATTAGTTTAAGAAATTAGCTTCAATGGAATTTGATAAAAGTGACATTGTAGATAAGAGATGCCATGGGCACTGGCTAATATGTATACCTCCTCAACACTTTGAGCAGTTCTAGCAGACGCCTCAAGAAACAAAAGCCCATTTTCTTTTGCAAATTGTTCTCCCTCCTCTTTACTGACAGCTCTTCGATGAGACAGATCACTCTTATTTCCTACCAGCATTATAGTCATATTTGGATTTGCATGCTGCCTAGCATCTTCAAGCCAGCTGGCTAGGTGATTAAATGTCTCTCTCCTAGACAACAGAACAATTACTAGCTTTAACAAAGTGATGAAAAATCATGCAAGAAATGAAAATCAGAATTAAATACTAGAACCATCGGAGACAATCATTCCGCAAGATGTGTAAATGTGATCATATAAGTACTGATACAACTGAGCTAGTGCTCTGCTAGAATCATCACACGGACTTAACTAATCTGATGGAAAATATCCCTGTCAAGTTACCAGTTTCCATTTATTCAACTTGTCGGTATAATTTTACTCCAAGAATCCAATATTCAGTATGTGAAATCCCGAACATACTTCTCTTATTACAATTACAATCTGCTAGAATATGTACATGATACACCAATAATGCACACACTTCATTAGTTCATACAATTAATATGCTACCTACTTATAATTTCCATGTCCAGCCAAAAATTTTAAAGTTACTTGTGTCACTTACGGTGAACTACAGCAATTGGAATGATTAGTAAAGTTCATCAAATCAATGTTGCAACAACAAAAGTATTGTCCATTTAGTCCACAAGATGGTGTGTTTGGTAGGGAGGGGATGTTTTCCATAGAAAATACGTGAGGTTCTATACTTATTATCTTCCATTTGGTATATATGCAAAAAAAATATTATCCAAAAGCATTTGGTATATTATCTAGGAAAATACTAAAGGAGGTTGGGGTAGAGGGGCAGGGGATGAGGGACTATGGGGGTGGGGCCTGTTGGAGGGTGGGAGGATGCAATAAGTGTGGTATGCCACTTCCATCATGGAAGTCATTTTCCTCATTTTTGAAGAATTTGTTTCCTAGAGAAAATTTTCCAAAACTTCGACCAACCAAACATGGAAAATTGAAACAAAAAAAACATTTTCGCTGCGTTTGCAATGGAGGGTTGGTCAATGTTTTTAGATAACACGTCTCTAGGAAAAAAAGTTCCCTAAATAGAAAATATTTTCCTCCATACCAAACACATCCCAAGTTAAAGTTTTAAATATCTTATTTCTGCATATTAATGACTTGAAGGGAAGTGGAATGTCTACAGGAATCCTCAATTAGTGTTTCATACGATCAGAGATATGCTTGACATCTCAAGAATTTTTGTCTCTACCGTAAAGCAGGGCTTCTGTGCAAGAGGATTTGTCAATTGAAAAGGCAAAAGCCCCCCAAAAGAAAATATAAAAAGGGAAAAAGTAAAATCTTCTCCTACAACAAGATTCTCCGCTGACAATAATCAGATTTTTCAAAGAAGCAAATGCAAGTTTACGTGTGAGCTATCATAGGTTTATGTGTACAACAAACAGCACTGGGATTATACCTGGTGATGTCATAAACCAGAAGTGCGCCAGCTGCTCCTCTGTAATATGACCTGGTGATGGATCTGAAAGATTCCTGCCCAGCCTAGAGAAAGAAAGGTCCATGGAGGGATGGAGAGTTATATATCACTGTAATTGAAATGCTGATAGAATAAGAAATTAATTTGAATAAAAAAGATACTGAGTGATCCACAATTATTAAGTACATGTATATCCCCTCATTGCATAGCTTTTGTCCCTTCTTCCACAATCCAAGGGTTGGAAAATGCAATATTTGACCAAGAGTTAATGTAATATGACAGCAGTTTAAAGCGAAACACCTCATAATACATACATGTAGTTTCTTAGATTTAATGTAATATGACAGCAGTTTAAAGCAAAACACCTCATAACACATGCATGTAGTTTCTTCAAATCCAAATTAAGTGAAGATTAGCTTATATACAATTTAAGTCCAAATGTTGATCAACTTGACCATCAACAACCCGGTGTCATCTCACAAGTAGGGTGGAGTGTATGTAGACCTAACCCTTATCATAATTCACAACCTTTGTGGGGGTAGAGAGGTTGTTCCCCGTAGACCCTTGGGTCATCAACTTGACCATCAAAAAGTGAAAAAGGATAGAAGTTCAAGCATCAAATAGGTTGTCTTTTAACATAGAGATAGCCGTCAGTTTAACATCAGTTTATGTTAAGTTGATTGTTTGAAGAACGAACAACCAAGGGTTAGACAGGAAATGTGTAGCATCATACTTAAATTTGATCACGCACACATAGTTGACATGGTAAAAACGCCCACACCCCTACCCCCAACTCTCCCCTACTCCAAAAAATAAATTCCAACCCGCGAGTACCAATGCCACTTTGTACCCTTGGTGACTCAAACCCCAACCCAATATTCGCAGATGGAGAGTCCCCCCTCCTTGGTCTGACTGTGCAACTTATTTAAGATCATGAGTAAGTTGTATGGCTTCTAACTGTATATCACCTATACAGAATGCATGAAACACTATGGCCACGTCCTTATCAAAAAAATGCTATGGACATGTGAAATAAAAACTAGGTCACAAACAAACAACCATCTCGGAACATGTCTTTCTACTCGTAATGAAAAGCGACCAAACAGCCTGAGAACTTTACCTAGCACTTCCCCCTAAAACTATGCAGGACTAGGCCATAGGTACTCAAGTTTGGATTGAATCAAGGAAATGTAATTAACTCTACATAAGATGATCCAACAACTATTCATTGATGAACACAAATTAAACGTAGGAAATTAAAAACTTAAACTCCAATTTTTCTTAAAAATAATACTCAATTGCAAATTTACCATTCAACCTTAAAATGTTTGTACCAGCATCATGTCCCAGTTGAGTGCAGAGACCGGCACTCGTGCAATCCTGCATCACCTAGCACCTACCGTTCCATTTCTTCAGATATGTATGATAGTTCAAATTTTTTATCCTTAAAACTTTGGCATTAAAGTGTCAATGATGGTGCAGTTTTCACTAAGTTTGACCGGGAGCAAAGACAGAGAGAGTTGATGTCAAAGTTCTACTCATAGAGACCAAGAGACATGGTCAGCAAGTTTGCTAATCCTATTGTTAGAGGACTCAAAAAGACTGTACCTAGTTCACTTTACACAGCTATAGGATTTTCCTAAAAGCATTGACGTTTAATATATACTTAGTTTTCCCTTTGTCTATTTACTTTGAGGCAAAAAATAGGAAAACTGATAGCAATCCGATCTGTGGAGATCACAGAGGAGAACAAGAGCCGAAGAACAGTAACCAGAGCAGCAGCAAGTTAAATAGAGACTTCTGATGAGTGTGTACTTTTCTCAAATGTTACCGTACTTAATGACGTATGATTTCTAATTATAGATACGAGTACGGCGACCAAGTATTCAATGCGAGATCAAACAGTCAAAATTTAAAGCTAACTGGTGAGAGAACAAGCGGAAAAATCTATTACAGTGTCCCAAATTTGAAGTTTAATAGGCTTGCCGTCAATGGTGACCATACGAGCCCCAAACTCGACTCCAATGGTGAGATCATGCACTGGCTGAAACCTCTTGTCTGTGAATTGCAGCAGCAGACACGATTTTCCGACTCCTGTTAAAATAAAGTAATCCGTACGGTCAATTAGGGTTTCAAAATAGACAAAAAGCAGAGTAAACTACACAAAAAAGAAAATGAAGAGATGAAAGAGAGTTTAACCTGTATCTCCGATGATTATGTACTTGAAGAGATAGTCATAAGACATTTTCCGATGAAGAGAAGCGCCGGAGCAGATTTATGCAGTCGGAGAAGTTAAGACAGTTGGAAAAGAGTCAAAGATGAGCAACGTAAGTATGAAGAAAGCAAAGACTACAGAGAGGGGGAAACGGATAACACTAAAATAAAGTAATGTAATGTAATGTAAGAGGTGACGTCCAAATTTTGTATAGAGATTTTATAAGGAGACGTATATAAGCAAAGCATCTTTCCGGAACATCCCCGTTCCCTTTTCCTCGCATAAAATTGACACTTGATATTTACATTAAATAAGTAAATATACCTATTTATATGAAATTTAATGATTAATTATATTATTTTCATTTTAAAAATAATAATCATATTTCATTTTTATTTCTTTTCAAAAAAAAATTTTTTGTCATCAATTTAACTTTAATTTTCAGTTTAAGACCATAAGATTAAAAGGCATATTAGTATATTTAACATAATTTTAATTTAGAATCACAAAATTTGAAAGACTTCTTTCTTTTTTGAAACGAAGGGAGTAATTGATTTACTCTTTGTATAACATTTTTGTAAGATCAAATGTTTGAATATTTAAATATAGTCTATTCAACATTTTATTCATACTTTTATTACGTTTAGTAAATTCTTTTGTATTTATTTCTAATGTTAAAGTAAGTAGATCTGTGTAAAAGTATTTTGCAGAAAAAGTTTAAATGTACTATGATTTATGACTTTATAATTATCATCTATTTTATTGCGGTTAGAAATTTTTCAAATTAAAGATAAATTTAAAATAATATCAGTCATAAGGGTGAATGACTAAAGTATAAAGTATGATAAAAATTAAAATATTTCGTACATGAGAAACTTATTTATATTATTATCATTTTTAACATCTAAATAATTTTGCAAGTAACTTACAAATTCATTTCTACCCTGGATATATTATGCAATACTATATAATTTCTCTTATAATAGTGGAAATACTAATTGTAATTATGTTTTCTATCAGTGATCATAGCGCTAGGGCCATGTCTTCTTTTGTTTTGTTCCTTCCTCGGCGACTCACACACTCTTTTAACAAAGAGAATTATCGTAAATCAATTAGTTAACTATTTAAACCTTCATTTTTATTAAAATTTGATTTCTCACCTTGTAATTATTTTTCTTATGAATTAAAATTCTAATTTAATTGCTAGTAACGCACATTGGAAATTGATGTTGTATGGCCTACAGACTTTGTAAAAAAGAACAAATACACCTATAAAGATATTTATGTCTCATCTTTCTACTATTACTTTTAAGGTAAGAAAAAGCGTGGGGCGATAGAGTATGTATATCATTTATCATTTTCGTCTACTTTTAATTTTTATAGTTTTTTTTCGAGTTAAACGATAATAAATTTGACTAACATTTTATGATATAAAATAATTAAAATTTATAGTACTTTTCATATAATTTTAAAATATCAAATTACTGTAATCTAGTTTAACTTTGAAAATTAGTCAAATTAACTTTTGAAAAAATACAATTTGACAATTAAATATATGGAGAGAGAGAGAGAGAGTAATATGGTAACCAAACGTTATGCTAGAAAAGGATTCCATAGAGTTGTCAAACAATTGATGAAATGAATATCATAAATGTTTTAGTTAAATTTAAATAATGTAACTAATTCAACAACTTTTTCCTTAAACAAACAATATACTTAAATAACATTTTTTGTTTCCGTCTCCAAAGCTATTAGCAATCCTTTTGGGAAGTCCATATATGGGTATAACATTGGATATTCTTCTTCTTTCATTGTCCACCTACAAAATAGATGATGATTATTTTATCAGATGATTTAATATATTTTTTTGAAAAGGCAAAAAATGAAGATGAATAGTATAACAAGAAATACATTTAAATAACACTTAAAATTAGTAAAATGGTATTTATTTATTTCTAACTGATTGCCATAGTAAATACCTGTAATTGAGGAGAAGATAGTGTAGGAAGAAAGATGCTTCTAATTTACCAAGCTCGGATCCAGGACACAATCGGGATCCACCTCCGAATGGGACCACATTTTTGCTTGTAGCTGGATCCTGAAATTCTTTTTACTTGGCTTAGTAGACGTTACTGAAAGTCTATATTATATTGCTTTAGAAAAATTTACCTGTGAACAAAATGAGGAAAACTTACCGTCCATCTCCAAGGATTAAACTCCGATGGATTTTCATGCAGCGACGGTTCAAGATGTACTGCAGACAAAATAGGAAGCACTTTCCAGCCTGCTGGAATATGATATCCTGGAACCCAAGCACAATGATTAAAAAAAGAAAATTTTGTATTTATGTATGTTGAATCTACACTAAAGAATAATATATTCTCTTTAATGCTTTCTTGTTTGCAAACCTTTGAATTTTACATCCTTGATAGCTTCTCTATGAACAAACTTCACCAAGTTGCCACAACGTAGAGTTTCATTTATTACCTGAATTATAATGATAGACGATATTAGAAACCATAGATAAGAGGAAGTTAATTGGTTAATCAAATGAAAATGTAGGTTGAACTGAAAAGAATAGAAGATTGAAGAATTTACCATAGTGGTGAATTCCATTTGCTTATAATCTTCCCAATTTAGGGGTTCCCCTTCCTTTTTCTTTCTCCTTATTGCGAGATGTTCATCCTGATATCATATGATAAATAGAAGTTTTATATAATGTAGAAGAGAATTATAAAAAGAGTAGTATTTGTTTTTACCTTCAAAGTTTGAAGAGCTTGTGGTGATTGGGCAAGAAAATAGACGAGTAGGGATAAAAGTCCTGAGGTTGTTTCATAACCTGCCAATAAAAGGTCCAGTAAAATGCTTACTTTCTCCACATCACTAATTAAGTCCTCTTTCATTAAAATATCATCAAAAGGGTCTCCTTTTCCTTGCACGTCTTTTCTATTTTTCCTTTCATTTAGTATTTGTTTCAACGTCGATGAAATCCTCCTACGAGCCTGCTACCCAAAAAGAATCGTTAAACAATTATTATCAAGGATTTTTTTCGAAATCTCTGATTAACGATGGTTACCTTGACCGCCTTGGCATAGGGTGTCCAGGGAAGGTTAATTGGAATAGAGACAAATCCTTCCATAAATGTGAGGAAATCTTGTAATAACTGCAAACCAAGTGGCTCTCCCGGTTGCATGTCCAACAAATTCATCAACATCAAATTAAAGCTAAACTGCAAATACAAATTACACATTAATAATAATGTTATCCAGACGAAAGTTATATTTTTGATTATACAGACCTGTTTAGCTTGTTTTGAGAAGAGAATAAGTTGATTTCCTCTCCACGATTCCATTAACGAGACACATAATTTATCAATTTCACAGAGAAAATTGGATGTGGAACTGAATTTGTTGATGAGGCCAACTTCAATACGTCGCAACTTTTTGTGACGTTCAACATCAGTGACAATCATCAAAGAGTGATTACCAAGAATGTCTCTAATTGGTTTAGGGTAGCTGCTTTGGAACAATTTTCCTTCTTTTTGAAGGATAAATTTGTTGAGCTCTAAGTCACACGAAATTATAGTTGGAGACCCAAATATATACGATTTAAACACTTTTCCATATCTGAAATGCAAACAAGAAAAAACATATGGGTCAAAACATGTCAAGTACGAATCAAAGTGAAAATTTAGGGCAAAAGTAAATATACCTAGACCAACGTTGTTGCAAGAAGTTACCAATGGAGAACGATTTATGAGGGGTAAAAAAGCCAAATGCCTCTCCAACGAAGGGAAACCCCATGTTCCCACCAGGTAAAATTTTAGTATCATGTTTATAAACACGGAAAAATAAATGGTGAAACATGAATACAAAAATTACAGTACCAAATAAGAAAGATAACATCACGGGAAGGAGTAAAATCATGATGATATGATAAACAAGAAATATTTAGTACTACCAATTTATTTTAGAATGTGGAGTTATCATGCCCTCTAAATCATTTATATATATAGTTGGAGAATAAATTATATGATTATATTGCCAAAATTGTAATACATCTTGACTTTTTTTAGTTACAAAAATACATTGACTTAACTCTATCTATGGAAACAATTATCGTTTTACCAAAAAAGCTTGGAATATTATTATATATTCACATTATAATATACATCATTAAATATAGACCTTTTATAATCATTTAATTTAATATAATTATTTTTTTCCCTTTTTAATCCTATACTCTAAATAATTATGACATTTTATTTTATAGTTGTAGAATATTCAAGATTCATATTTATACACATAATCTCCTATTCACATTTTAAAAAATCTTTCAACTTTGATTAAATTTTTCTGTCACATACATTTATTTAACCTTTGCAAGAATTATAATACCCTCCTAAAAATGATTAAATGCTATTATTACACCCTTTAGTGATGATTCTCATGAAAATTTTTTATAATTTTAATAAAATAATAAAATAAAAATAGAAAATTGATTACTTAGTACAAAATGTCATTTTAATTGAATATCTCACAATTAGTTGATTATCATCATACAAAATGTCATTTTTAAAAATGTACACATAGTATGCTCATGACTTTTTGAAAAAAAAGTAGGAAAGGCGAATAAAAATCAAAAGTTCAAATTAGCATTGCAACATTTGTTTTATTTAATTTATAAGATTAAAAGATTAGTTATCAATATTAATTCCTATTCAACAACTTTACATTTATACAAATTCATCAGTTCTTAAAGATCAGTTGTTTCTGCCTCCAAAGCTATTATCAGTCCTTTCGGGAAGTCAATGTATGGGCACAACACTGGATATTCATCTTCTTTCATTGTCCACCTACACAATTAAATGTTTTTATCATAAGATTTAATGTATAATTAAAAAATTATCAGAATTTACAAAAAGATAAAAGGCAAACGAAAATGATAGTATAACGAGTTGTATATATTTAAACAATAAATAGATACATTTGAGTCTTTTACGTATTAAATAGGGCAGCTTTCATATAAAGCAAACATGAAATTAATATTTGTATGTTATATCAAAATCTGCATAATTGCGCTCCATAACAAACTTGTATATGTATAATTCATTGTACATATACAATTGAAGCAAATTGTATAAAATGAGAGAAAGAGAGAAATTATATACAATTTGAATCGTATAAAACGAGAAAGTGAGAAAGGCAGAAATGAATTGTATAAAACGAGAAAGAGAGAAATTATATACAATTTGAATTTGTATAAAACGAGAAAGAGAGAAAGGCAAACAGACACTTATGCAAAGAATATACAATTGAATTGAATTGTATAAAACGAGAAATAGAGAAATTATATACAATTTGAATTTGTATAAAACGAGAAAGGCAAAAGAGACTTGGGCAGGAAAATATTTGTATTGTATAATTATAAGTGTATAGGACGAAGATATGTATTTGCATGCGTTTATACAATTTTCTCTCACTTTATACAATTAGAAACACAATTGTATAAAGCGAGAGAGGCGAGCGAGAGAGGAAGAGTGGCGAGCAAGAATATGACGGAGAGAGGGACTGACAAACAATTTGTTATGAAACACAAATAAATCAAAAGCAATTACTATATTTATTTTATATTATTAATTTGTCATTCTATACAATTATCTTTTAATATATACTATCTATAATTGAGGACAAGATGACATAAAAAAAAATTATTTTATATTATTAATTTGTCATTCTATATAACTATCTTTAAATATATACTACCTATAATTGAGGACAAGATGGCGTAGAAAAAAAGCTGCTTCTAATTTGGCAAGCTCCGATCCACGACACATCCTCACTCCACCACCAAATGGGATTACCTTTTTGCTTGTGGCTGCATCCTGAATTTCAGAAAAATAAATTGTGTTAGTAAAGAATATATTTTTTTCAAAAAAAATTCACCCTTAATTTATATATCGGAAATTAATATGCATCACCAGAAAAAGGTAAACTTATGGTTCATCTCCAAGGGTTAAATTCCGATTGATTTTCATGCAACGATCGATCGAGATGCATCGAAGAAAATATAGGCAGTATTTTCCATCTAATATACATACACATACATATGTATATTAGAGATGCATCGAACAAAAGTCCAGAGGTTGTTTCAAAACCTGCAAAAAGAAGGTCTAGTACAATGCTCAGTTTCTCCACATCACTTAATTTTCCTTTCAATAACATTACCTCATTAAAACAGTTATTTTTTTTAGTATTTGTTTCATTGTGGATGCGATCCTGCTACGAGCCTCTACTCACCACAAAGAATCATACAGTCAAACTCTAGACTTTTAATTTTAAAAAAATTATGTAAGAAATTAGTACCTTGATGGCTTTGCCATAGTGTGTCCACGGAAGGTTAATTGGAATGGAGACAAAGCCTTTCATAAATGTGAGGGAATCTTTTTTATAACTCCAAACCAAGTGGTTCTCCTGGTTCCATCTCCAACACACTCATCAACATCTTACTAAAGCGAAACTGCAAATTCAAATAAAGTTATGTATACTTAATTATACTAAACACATACATGTGTAAATTAGAACTTTCAGTACGGGCTGACCTATCTTATTTGGGCGAAACTTTGAAATTTGACAGATTAGGCCGAGCTAGTTTATTTTTTTGTGTGCGCCAAAAAAAGATCGGTCCAATTTACAAGTACATAAGCTACGGGCTTTGCCGGGCCAACCATCTTCTATTAAAGAGCAACTTTCACATATAGCAACTAAAAAATTCATATTTGTATGCTATAGCAAAGTTTGCATAATTGTGCTTCATAGCAAACATAGAAACTGTATAATTCGCTATACATATACAGTTGAAGCAAATTGTGTAAAACGAAGTGTATAAAACAAGAAAGAGAAAGACACTTGGACAGAGAACTGTATAAAAACGAAGTGTATAAAACGAATTGTATTATTATAAGTGTATAGAACGATTATATACAATTTGAATTTGTATAAAATGAGAAAGAGAGAAAGACAAAAGAGACTTGACAAGGAATATACAATTGAATCGAATATGTTTGCTATGGAGCGAGATATTTGGGGAAAAGGCGTCTGACAATTTTTTGCAAACGTTTGCTATGGAGCACAATTAAATCAAACCCTAGCTACTCCATTTATTTTAGATTATTAGTTTGCTATTATATACAATTTTCCCTTTATTAAAAGTATATTTTTTAGAATAAATTACTAAACTACACTACATATGTTTACATATTTTCATTTAATCCCCTACTCTTTCATAAAGATACAAAAATCCCTATTTTTTCCCTGCCAGATACTTTATTGTGAAAGAACCCAAGCCCATCTTTCTCATCACGAAAATCTTGCATCTAGTATTTCCCCATTACCAAATCAGTTACCGAATTCAAAGCAATTTGATTTTCAAACAATTATATCTCTCCCTCTTTTCACTCACAAAATCAAATCAGTTACCATATTAATCAAAATTTGAATATCAAGAGATTTTACTCTCCAATAAACTAATTTAATATATGTAGATATTTTCATCTTCATCAATTTTCTTCTTTGTTATTTCTTGTTTCATCATTTTGTCTAATACATATGAACTCCTTCATGTTGAATTGGAATTACCCAAATAGTTACACGTAATACGAATCAAATCTTTAATTCTAATAATCTCCAATGGACAAAAAACAAATCTAAAAGGTTACATGATCCTTTAACATTGACAAATCAAAGTTCAGAGAAGGCAAAAGCGAAAAAACATGTACCTGCAGCATCGAAAACAAAAGTTGAAACAAAAAAAAAAGGCAAAAAGGTTGTCCTGCCATATAACCTTATCATTCACAAAGAGAAATTTATAGCACCATGGCAGGGACTGCTCAAACGTATTAATGGCCTAAAATAAAAAATAAATGGGGTCTTAAATAAAACTTCTATATAAATGATTTCTTCTAGTTTTCATCTGATAATATAATCATTCTTTTTTTAAATCATTTTTAATGAGATAAAGTACTCCAAATATGTCAAATTTTTCTAATAATTCCTTCATTTTTTCATGAAATGTTTACTTTTTCTACAAATGCTATTCAATAATTGCTAAAGAATAATAACTTATAACCTATTATTATTAAAAATGAGGCCCCTTAAATTTGGGGGCTTAAGACGCATATCTTTTTTTTAATACTATCGAGTCACCCCTAGCGGCAGGTCTTAAGGTTAAGTTTCACGTCGAAAGTTTGAATTCTAGTGTTAGCATTTTATTTATTTTAGTTTCAGTTTCGTTTTTTCACATTTTTCATAGTTTTTTTCTTTTCTAACCCTCTGTACGAAAATTTCGAGTCCGCATTAGGTTGCATATTTTTGAAAAAATTGTATATAATGACAAACTAATAAATCAAATTAATTGCTATAACCACCCTTTGATTTAATTGTGCCCCGTAGAAAATTGTTTGCTAGTCACCTCTCTCCCTCAAACTCTCGCTCGCCACTCTCCTCTCTCGCTCCATCTCTCGCTCGCATCCTCTCACTTTTGTACAAACACAAGTGTATAAATTTGTTTCTTTTTGTATAAAGCGAGAGGGAAATTGTACAAAAACATATATGTTTGTTCCCCTCTCTCCCCTCTCTTAGATCGCTCGCCACTCTCCCTAATCTCGCTCAACACCCTTGCCTCTCTCGCTTATACAAACAGAAACGAAATGTATATTTTGTTTGTATAAAGCGAGAGAAAATTGTACATACACACGCAAATACATATATTTTCGTCCTATACACTTATGATTATACAATAAAATTACTCCCTTGCCTAGTTTCTTTTGCCTTTCTCTTTCTCATTTTATACGAATTCAAATTGTATATAATTTCTCTCTTCTCGTTTTATACAATTCGATTCAATTGTATATTCCCTGCCTAAGTCTCTTTTGCCTTTCTCTCTTTCTCATTTTACAAATTCAAATTGTATATAATATTTCTGTACACTTATAATTATACAATTTGTTATATACATTTCGCTTTATACAATTCTCTGCCCAAGTCTCTTTCTCTTTCTCGTTTTATACATTTCGTTTTAATTGCATATGTATAGCGAATTATACATTTATATATTTGCTATGGAGTGCAATTATGCAAACTTTTCTATAACATACAAATATGAAATTTATAGTTGCCTTAATTTGAAAGTTAAAAACTTTTTAATTTGGCATGCAGTCTTGACGGACGTGGCTACCAGTCCAATTACCTATGGGCCGAATTTCAAACACCAAAAAGCCCATATAAATTGATCTCTTTGTCTTCATCAAAGACAATTCGACATGTTTCTCACCATCGTTCCAAATTCCCATCCCAAGCCATGGAAATCCCCAAACTTACACTTGTTTCCTCTTCCATCCAAAACCAAAACACAGCCCTCAATAATAATAACTCCAAAAGCCTATAACAATGAAGATAACAATTCAACGAAATCAACAGCAGGAAAAATCAAACGAATGGTACTTACTCAACAAGGAAGAACCAAACTTAACGTTTTACCAGACAGGGAATTTTATGCCTATCCAAGATTCGTCACACACGTCGATGATCGTTTCATTTCCAATTTAACCAATCTTTACAGGTAACGGTGTCAAAATAAAGTTCAAATATGTTGTTGATTAATTTGACTCCCCTGGGCTGTTTTTATAGGAAATGTTTGAAACCTGATTTTGAAATTCTTGACCTTATGAGCTCATGGGTCAGTCATTTACCACAAGAAGTGAAGTACAAAAAGGTGGTTGGTCATGGACTTAATTCCCAAGAGCTAGCAAAAAATCCCAAATTGGATTATTTCTTTGTGAAGGATTTGAATGAAGATGAGAAATTTGAGTTTGAAAATTGTAGTTTTGATGCTGTTTTATGCACTGTCAGTGTGCAGTATCTTCAACAGCCTGAGAAGGTACCTTAATTTATCCCTTAATTAGATGATAAAGAGAATCAAGTGTCACCAGAACCACATAAACATTGTTGCAAAAATGTGTGGTTGGATATAATCCAAAACATATAGTGATAAGGTTATTTAAATAGATTATTAACTAAATTTTGCATTAAGAACACAATGTTTAGTTTCTATTTTGATCATTGTGTTACTAATACAATGTTATTAAATTTCAGGTTTTCGCGGAAGTATTTCGAATTCTAAGACCTGGAGGAGTGTTTATTGTAAGTTTCAGTAACAGATTGTTCTACGATAAAGCAATTAGTGCCTGGAGGGACAGTACAGGATACGGGAGAGTACAACTTGTGGTACAATATTTTCAATGTATTAAGGGATTTACAGAGCCACAAGTGATTCGTAAATTACCAACTAATGATGATCAAGAAAATAAATCACCTCTGAGTAAAATAATGCAGTTGATTGGGTTGTTATCAGCTTCATCGGATCCTTTTTACGCAGTTATAGCTTACAGAAACTTTAAACCAGTGGATGAATAAATTTGTATTCATACATTGTAATTAAATTCAATTTGTAGTAAACCTGGGTATATTATTGTGTGACATTTTTATTTGGGAAACTTACATAAATATACTATAATAAAAAAATATTTACCATTTATAGCAATAATATTTTTACCTCACTTGATCACTTTTAATTCATTTATAATACAAGTTTAATACATATTACAAAGAACAATATATTATTCACATATAATACAAATTTTAATGATGAATAATACATTTATCACACATTTTAATACACTTATAATACAATGTGACAATTTTTTACCAAACAAACATGATATATTTCAAAAAACAATTATAATTCATATATATTGTATACATAATTCACTTTTAATACATATTACAGATTTAACAAAGCATTGCTATACATGGTAATAAACAAAAAGTATCGCTAAAATCAGTAATTATTTTTTAAAATGTATTAATTTATGTAATTTTTCCTTTTTTTTATTTGTTGTATAAGCCCAATTTTTAATTAGTAACCACAAATCTTCAATTTATGGCCTCGCTTAATTACAAATCGTCTTATACAGGAAGAAGATATATAAACTCGTTTGATATTTACATTAGTACTTCACTTAATTAAGTACGTTAACTATTTGGCATTCTAACCTTAATTTATCATCTAAATGAATCAAATCATTTTTGGTGTATTAAATAAGGATCAGAGATGGATAAACTGAATATGACTCGAGTATTTGTTTACCCTTTTAAAAGGTCGTTTAGTTGGTGGGATGAGATAGACAAGGATATTTTATGAGATTATTTTATTTGATTTCTTATATGAAATAATTTATCCCACGATTATATAAAATAATCATGGGACTAGGTAACACATATTCAGCTTATAATAGTCTTATTACCAAAATTATTATTCTAATCCCACCAACTATTGTTATAATTTTTAACATAACGATATTTATTTATTTGATTGAATAAATAGCTTCTTTTTCAGAGCAGAGAACATAGCCCGTATAGCTCAGTGGTAGAGCGTCAGTCTTGTAAACTGAAGGTCTGTAGTTCGATCCTGCATGTGGGCAAATATTTATTTTTGAAACTTCAAAGTCTTCCTTTTTGGCAAAACCCTAACGGATGCAATTCTCTGTTATTCTTTCTTTCTCTTTTTGATGGTTCTTGAATTGTTGCACTAAATGGCTTCAATTCTTCGGAAAGCTCTGAGGAACCAATTTCAATCTTCCACAACAAGAATCATCACTAACCTTAATAAATCCGAACCGGCAATCCTCAGTTCTACCCCTCCTCAACCACCAATCTTGGCTCATCCTTCTTGTAGCAGACGAAATCAAATACACTTTTGTCTCCAACGCGAAACAGAGGATCCAAATCAGAATGTTTCCCCTTGCTCACTGGTTTATCCAAGTTTCCCTTTCGGTGTTTTCCTAAACCCCATTTCTCAAATTGGGGTAGTTAAATCTGAGAATGATGGAGGCGTCGTCGTAGGAGAAGATTCACTAAAGATATGGGCGGATAGTGTGAAGAAAAAGAGGAAGAGGAAGATGAACAAGCACAAGTTGAAGAAGCTGAGGAAGCGCTTGAGGAGGAAGACAAAGGCATAGGTGAAATTTGATGTCCCTTTCCGGCATAATGTTAATTGTTTCTGACTGAAAGATAGTCCTTTTTCCCATGTCCTCGCCATTTTGGGTTGAAAATATTGCTCAATTTCGATTGCTAAATCATGTTTTAGGAATAATGAACCTTTTTTCCTCCCGAGTAGAGATGTATGTTTGGGATTTATTGGTCAGGCTTTGTGAAACTGTTGCAGTCTAACATAGATAAGCCATCATCTTAGAAGCTTTTAGGGCAATTCTGAAGAACTTTTGAGAAATCTCTTCCACATCTATAGATAGTTGTTGCTGTTATTTACAATTATTTGAACTCTGAAGAACACGGATCGATAGCTTCTTGTTGTTATTATCTACAATGATCTGAACACTGAAGAACTGATAATAATAGGTAAAAAAGAAGCTACACTGGATTTTCTTAATAATTTATTCTGCAGGGCTTATAATTTGCTTTGACACCTTCTCTGTTCCCTTCACATTTCACCTCTTTCTTTGGTGATTTGAAGAGTTTCATATCATTAAATTGCTTTTGGTTGATTTCAGCTTTATAAGTTCTGTTCTTTTTTATATGTGTCACTGTTCCATTCTTCTTCATTGTGCTAATGTATCCAGAGTTTCCCTTGGTAAATTACTGTATGGATTTTGCTTTTTACGGCTGTAAAGTATGTGTCTGCACTACTCCATCTCCTAACTTCCAATAATATTTCCAAATTGAATCCGTCAGAGCATGTGTTTGTAGTCGATAATCGATATAGCCAGTAAAGAATAATGTGCATACCCAAGAGTGTGATCTAAGGTCGATGACGTTAGAACAGAAATCTGGAAGATCATGCTTCAAATCGTAGTAAAGACAATCAAAGAAGCTAGTCGGTTTCTTCCTATCCTAAAGCCTTGGTGGACAGAGTTACTGGTAAGTGTACTGTTGGGAAGATATAGGTACACCGCATAATAATTGATGTGTTTGTGAATAGCCAAGACACTACTGTTATAAAAACAATAATAATATGGGAGAAGGTACAAGGTGCAGCTGTGTGTACTGCTATTACTGCTTTATTTTTTTTATTTGAAAAAGTAAAACTTTGTGTAAGATGCCTCACGTTTTGGAGCAAAGTAAATGGAATCGATTTTGTTTTAATTGCAAGTTCCCTTATGATCGGGCACCATTTGTGGTCTAACTCGAGGTTTTGATCCTTCTAAACAATTCCCGAAGGTGACATAATTCTAACTAAATAAACAATAATAATACATAAATGTGATAAATTTCTTTTCATTTGCGAGTATGTGGGTATATATCTATCTCTACATGTAAACCATATTTCCTATGCCATTTATGTGAATTTTTTTTAATTGAGAGATATAGGTAGGCCATTTGGGTTTTGCTATGTCAACTCGGGCCTTTTATGTTCCAATTAATTCATATACTGAAACTATGGTATAAAAACTAGGCGAAACTACTGTGAGGCGCAGAAGAAGATTAAGGCACTTGAACTCTTGATACTACCTAATTTGATCTTGATGCTTTATTTGTGTCCTCTGTTTGGTTGATAAGATCCTTGTGCCTTTACCTATGATTCCCTTGTATCCTGGGAAATCTTCCTTTGAGAGAAGAGTCCCGTTCATAGCTATAATTTTTTCCATACAAGTTTCCTGAGATTCTCTCATGGTTTAAGGGTCCAACTTTGTAGGGAGCTTATTCACCTAATCTGGACCTAGGTTGCTTGAGCTAGTCCTTGGTAAGCATTATGCACTAGTTAGTAGGTCGGCTGATTGAGTTATCACCCATATTGTGGACTTGTAGGAGGGCAGTTGATTAGTTTCTTCTCACCCATCGTTCCTGGTTTCCCTCGACTCATAATCGGCATTTCATTGAGCCAGTTCCGAACAAAGGGTGTTGTTATTGAAAGTACTGAGGCTTGAGATGCTAAGAATGGTCTATGTCTCAGAGGTATCTGGTCTACTTGGTTCAGCATGCTCATTGCTCTCCGACTTTAATTATTGTGACGTTTAGTCTAGGCCTGAGAAGATATAAAAAAAAAAAAAAAGATCTCTCCAAGACCTCAACCTCCTTGAGGATCTTGTAATGCTTGTTCTCGGTCATATGCCTTGGCCTACTTGGTCACATAGTATACAAGTATATTGGAGATTCCACATTTACCCATATAATATTTCGGGGTGCTAGTAATATCTTTTGTCATATGCAGCAGAAGTATATTTTTCTGAATTTTCAACTAACACAATTGCTTGATGTCCAAGACGTATAGTTTCTTCTTTTATAATGGTTGTATGTCGGCTATCTTCCAGTGTACTTCAAGTGTTGTACCAGAAGAATAGCCTTTTATGCGATCCCTCTCACTTGATGATTTCTTTCCTTAGGGGTCGTTTGGTAGGTGGTTAGAAAGTAAGTTATACGACGTTTGGTGGCATTATTTTACTATGTATAAAATTAATTGGTGTTTGGTTTGGAATTTAGTAACCCGCATAACTATCGTTATGAGGGAACGTTTTAATTAATGTCTAGGCTTGGATAGATTCGTGATATTCCATCTTGAAGCTGTTGTTGATTTATTGTATGCTTGGGGTTGGAGATTCAAGAAAAGGCAGAGCTTTATTTCATATGTTAGTGGATGATTTAGCTCAGCTGTTATAAATCTGGGCAAGTGATGATGATATTCCCATATTTTGTATCACTTGTTTGCAAAAATGAGTTTGGAACTTGTCTTGTGTTTCTTACATCTACTACATAGTAAGAAGCTGGAATGATTTGTTCCATATTGTGGTATTTGCTATGATATTGTACCCATCTCTTTCTTACCATATAGCTATTGATAATTAACTCCAAATACCTATATATATGAAATAGAAAATCAAAATAATTAAAAAGAGGCCCGAGAATAACTTACCTTAAAAGAGATATTATTAGTATATTATATGGTATATATGTTGCTTAGACACTTTAAAAATGTTAATGGGTGTGTGTCAGAATTTTCAATATAATCGAGAATGACAATAAATTATTTGAAGAATACAATAAAGCCACTATATGCGCTCCCTACCAAAACATCTATAATCTCAAAGGTACTCACCACTTTTATAACTCAGAAATCCTTGTAAATCTTATCATTCTTTTGTGTATTCGCCACAAAAAAAATTTACAAAATTTGCCTTGTGAATATTTTAAAATGACCAGAAATTTTATAAACCAACTAAAAGTGGCGTCCACTCACTACTTTTTTATCTTGTTTTCTTTAATAGACACTTCATGGGTAAATTTCTAAGAAATTTAAAACTTTATTGGTAAAATTCCAAGATAATTTAAGACGTGTTAATTCAGTAGATTTTTTTTAGTGTTATTGAAAAAACATCAATTATTTGTTATATTTGATTTGGAAATTCAATTATTACTTTTTTATATTATAGAATTTTAAATTTAAAAATAAAAAAATAAAAAAGAACGCTAGCCGACCTGGCTTGCAACCCTTCTAGGGTTAATTTTGGGTCGGATTGAGTTGGGTTGTCTTTTTTGATAATTTTAGTTGTTCAATTGTTACGCTTATATAATTAGAAAAAACGATCAATCAAATTTAAATTAATTTTTTTTGATATTTTTTCTAATTTAACTAACTTAATATTGTAAAATTTTATGTTTTAGACTTTAGAAATGTGTGTCGCATTTATCCTTGAAATCCCATTAGAATTCTAAATAAAGTACTTTGTTGAGGGAGAAATCAATTGCAGTTATTATACATAAATAACTTTATCTTTTCATTGTGATAAAGTCAGGTGAGACATTTTTTTAATGAGTTGTTAGTTAAATTTACATAGTATGAAAATCAAAATATATACTAAAAAAATTACTAAATCATAATATTATACTTATTAAGAATTTGACTATAATCTATATTGTTATAGTCAAACTATATTATTGACTATAATCTAAATGTTTTATCTGATTAATTATTTTTTATTTGTTGTTAGTTAAATTTACATAATATGACTAATAAATTATATATTATATTTATTAATAGCTTGACTATAATCTACATTATTGTCTAACTATTTATTGATTATAATTTAAATGTTTTTATCTCATTGACTAATGTTTTTGAGTTGTTAGTTAAATTTACATAATATGAAAATCAAAATATATAGTCTTAGATAATTATATTATTGACTATAAGTTTGATATAATTAATCTAAATGTTTTATATGATTAATTATAGTCTAATATGCCTTAAATTATAGTTGAAATTTTGATTATAAATTAGCACTTTTATCTTTCATCAAGTACCTAAGACAAAAGAAAAAAAATACTCCATTGAGGAAAAAATAATATTAGAAATGATGAACTTCACAAAAGTATTATTGACAATATTTTAAATTGTGAATGTTTAACAAATGTTGAAGCTGTTGGTGAGGAAAAAATTTCTTGCTCAGCAAAATGCTTTATTCATTGTGCAGGTAAAGGTAGGGCTAATATTATTAGAAAGAGAAAAGGATCAAAAATATCTTTTAACTTTGTTATATTAGTTGACTATTCTCCTTCCGTTAAAATAAAGTTATTTTGAGATTTTCCATTCAATTAAAAGATATATTTGACAAATTAATAATGATAGATGCAATAATAACGTTGAATGGTATTTTTGATCCTTTTCCCAATAAGAAATGATTGCTATAGTGACGATAGGAAAGAATGTCAGAGTCACGGTTTTGCTCAAGGATTTAAGGTATACAGTAATTTTATTTTACTAACTTTTTTTTGTTAGGTTGATATCCCTTCATTTTTGACATTTATTTTTTATGCTTGTGTAGATTCAAAGCTAATGAAGAGGTACTTGTTGTTTTTGCAAAAGTATAAGTAATAAAAGAAAATTAGGATGAATATTACATAATATATGTTATCGGTCTTAATGTAGTAATTCCTATTTTCATATAATGAAATAGAGAAACATTTTTGGAATTTCATCTTTTTATTTTTCAGTCCACCGTTATTGTATGTCCATTTGTCAAGCTACAAAATGGCCCCACATAATATGTGACACACAAAATAAAATTTCTATATAAATAATGTGACTCAATAAACATTTTAAAAAGATAAATTTAAATCATAATTTTTGAGGGAATATTAATTACAAATAAATCTCTTTAATTTTCCCTAAGAAAAATATCAAAAGAATTTATTGTATACGTTGTAATTTGATTTACACAATATGCTACTATATATTAAAAAAAAATAGAAGCAAAAAATTATTTATGCAAATTCAAAATATCCTTGTCATATATAAATATTTAGAAACATATCTCTTATATTTATTTTTATCTTTTTATGATAAGTTTTTTGTATAAGCCATTTTACGGAAAAGGGCCTAAAATATCCTTAAAGTATTGAAAATAATATAAAATTACCCTTCATCCACCTATAAGCTCCAAAATGCCCTTTTTTCCACCTATTGGCTCCAAAATACCATTGTCATTCACCTTTGGGTTCAAAATTGACCACTTTTTTAATTGTTTTAAAATTAAACTAGTTAAATATTTTTTAAAATACTTGGCGTACAACTATTGGTTATAATTTAATTTATTAATATAATTTATAAACCAATCCACTACCCACTAATTACTAACTAAATCTCACTCAATTAATAATTCAATTATAATATCAAAATCATCATAAACACTACTAAAACACGATGAAATTATAGATTCCTGAAAATAACATCCAAAATTATTCGAGTCCGAATCGAAGCCCCAATTAAATTTAGGTTGAGCCACTTATTTATGAGGACACTTTCTTTCAAGATTGAATTAGAAATTTATGATTAAAGGTAAAGAAGTAATACATCCGGAATTAATTCATGCACTTTTTAAAATATAAATTTATAAATATTTATGATTTGTTTTAAAACCTTTAATATATTATTTTTAAAAAAAAGATATCTATGAAGTAACATCACATAATTGAGATGTAAGAATATTTAAGATTAACATAGTCAGACTTTTAAGTTTATCGGTAATTTTTATTGAGACACTTGAATGTATGATAATTTACTTCTATAGATATTTTCGCCTCAAATTTTTAAAAACACTCAATTGGCAGTAGCTAATCTGTTGTTGCATTAATAATGTGACAGATTTATTAATTTAGAGGGGTTTAGTTAGTAATGGGTGGGTAGTGGATTGATTTATAAATTATATTAATAAGTTAAATTATAACAAATAGTTGAGCGCCACGTATTTAAAAAAATATTTAAATACCGTTAAATAAGTGGTCAATTTTGAACCAAAAGGTGGATGACAAGGGTATTTTTGACCCAATAGGTGGGTGGGAAGGGTATTTTGGAGCCAGTAGGTGGATGGAGGGTCATTTTGTACCATTTTCAATACTTTGAGGGTATTTTAGGCCCTTTTCCGTTTTTAAATTTATTTTGCTTGATATTTTTTATTATATTAATCATCATGTTAATTATATATGTATAATATTAATTGAAAAATTGAATTTGTACATTTTAATTTGATAAGAAATATTTTATAATAGATATTTAAAATAATATTAATATTAAAAATGCATATGTAATTTGACTCTCAAAATTTTTATTAAAAAAATTATAGTCAATCACAATGTGTTTATCAAAAAAAAAGATTCAAATAAATTACTAAACACAAATATATTTCGCAAAAATACTTTTCCGAAAGATCATTATGAAAGTGCTCTTAAAAGTAAAAATATTTTTAACAACGATCAGAAACATGCTCTAAATTATGTAATAGTACTAATTATGGAAGGTTAACCCCAAAATAAATAAATTATGGAAGGTATTTACAAGTTTGAATATAATATAATTTTCTTAACCATTTTATAATACTTATTAATTCAAATGAAAACATTGGCTATAAATAGCGTTATTTTTGTATTTTCATTATTTATTAATTGTGAGGTAGAATATTTCACTCATTGAGGGCTATCATTTTTTAACCATGGGAAAAAATAAGTAAAAACAGATAACCTAGAATTGATGACTCGCCATGGAGAACGGAGGAGTAGATAAATTGCACCCATGAATTGTTGTGGTGCTTGGTCAATATCTTTACTGTTTACCGTTCGTTTTTTTAATTCTTTGCAGATGGAAAATTGAGCAACACCTCTTAACTTTTTGTGGCCTATATAACTCATTCCCTTCAACTTCTTCATTGTCCTCATCCTTATTAATTTGCACAGTTTTTTCTCTTTAGAAAACTACTGCAAATATTGAAGGATCATTATTCTTTCAAACTTTTTTCCATCAAAAAGAAGAAAAAAAATCAAAAAATAAAAAAGTAGTAAAAATGGCTCGTCAAGTTATTGTTTTGGCTCTGGTATTTGTTGCCATTGCTGGATTTGCTTCGGCAGATAATTCCCCAAGCAGTTCCCCTGCTGCATCCCCATCCACATCAGCAACAACCCCCGCAACATCACCATCCACATCAGCAACATCCCCTGCATCATCACCATCCACATCCACTCCAGCAGCAGCTTCACCAAACAGCGCTAGTGCTAATGCACCTGCTGCCGCACCCACAACCCCATCATCCTCTCCAAAGGCAAGTACCCCATCATCATCATCTCCATCATCATCACCATCCCCATCATCATCAGCATCATCTCCTAAATCTTCAAATTCCGGTTCTGTTTCTTCTTCCTCTTCTCCAACTTCAACTGCCGAAACTCCGGAAGTAGAACCCGCATCACCACCATCTCCCGACAGCGAAACTACTACCGCTACCGCTCCCGCCACTTCTACACCTGCTGAGGCACCCGCCGCCGACGCCAGTGGCGCAGCTACATTGAAGGCTGTCTCCTCTGTTTTTGCTGCTGCAGTCGCTGCCGCATTCTTCTTCTAATTGATTCATTAATCAATACTATTTTTTAAAAATTCTTGATTCTGTGAAAATTTATTTTTCACAGATGGAAATTTATTACTTAAAAAAAGAGAGAACATCTAACTAATTTGTTGATTTAGTGACATGTACTTGTAACTTCCATCATGTATATTTTGTTGTTTTAATTTGCTTTAATAAAATGATCAAATGAAAAAGATCTGATCGTTCGAATAAATATTTCATTTGCATTGTGTTTTTTTTCGATAATGGACTCGATTAACTTTCAATTCTCGCTCGAAAATTTCATATTTCGTTCACTTTTATTTTTCATGCTGTGTCTTTCTAAAATCAATTTGAATAATTTTTAAAGTTAAATTAGATTATATTAATTCCATAATTTAAACAAAAAACTTATATATATTCTAAAACTATATAAAAAGTACTACTCCCTCCATCCCATTTTATGTGATAACATTTGACCGTGCAGGGGTTTAAAAATAATGAAGACTTTGAAATATTTACCAAATTATCGTTAAAAAGAGTAAACTCATTTTTCTCTCTCTTCATAAATGTATGAAATTACTGTGTTTAAAATTAAGTTGGACCAACAAAGGTTAAAGAAGAATTGTACCTCTAAATATTTATTATATAAGGAAATATGACATTATTTTTGGGACGCACCAAAAAAAAATAATGTCACATAAAATGAGATGGAGAGAATATATATTACATTTTTTTGCTTATCTATACAATGAAAAAAATACATCTTATATATTAATTAAAGTTATAGAAATTATGGAAAATAATAATGGACTAAGGAGGAGTAGTTCATTTAGTTACCTAATTTGGTGCCTACAATTCCAGCAGAGGAAAAGTTATTAATTGCTAAGTGTCTCAAATTGTCAAAAAAATGGACTTATGATTAATGTCGTCAATTCCTTATTTTTTAGCGTAGGGTCATTTCCATAATTGACGGAAAAAGCTCCTAAGAAGAGTGGGAAAAAAAGGCAACTGTATTGACCAATCTATTTCTTCCCAACTGAAGCAGTTGTAAAAATCCCATGCATGTTCACATTAAATATCGGATCATACTCAAATAACGAGAAAATAACTAAAATGATCCCTTATATCTGTGATATATGCAAAATAAGTTTGCTATAACTTTTCTTATGTGCAAAATGTGCTATGTTTAGTATATTTTTGTAGTGTTGTACAATTTTTTATGTTCCAATTTTTTAAATTGATGAAAGTTTTTTTGGTATACGTATATTTAAATTGAATCCAATAATTTGGCCAGATATATAAATTTATATATGAACATAAAATATAATTAATGCGTTGAATAGAATTAAGACTACTCTTATAAAGGTTAAACTCATCCAATATGAATTCGGGATCAGCATTTGTATCGATCATGCATTTGTGGAAGATTATTTATAAAAAGTCGTTAAGCATTCTAAAAATCATGATACCATCAGTGATCATCAAGTTGTTGTTTAATTTTTACCATTTGCTCGTCGCTTTGAAATTTAAATATAATAAAATTCATACTTTGGAACATGAGTATAGTAAAATATGGATAAATTGCAAACTAAGTTATAAAGTTTGCTAGTTGGACAAGTAAAAATAAAGGAAGATAGTAACATATTAAGGAAAACGCAAGATAGTCACTTTATCAAGGAACAAACGTTCACATGACAATAATTAGTCGTAATAGTTTTTCATCGAAAAATTGAGAAAAAGAAAACGATGAGATATAAGTTTTGCGAAATGGTCTCCATATATTTTCCGTACCATTTTCAGCTTAATTTAAACACTACTTCTTTCACTATCGTCAACTAGTCATCGTACATTCTCCGTTTTAAATTAAATTTAGTGTCCACTACTAGCAGCGAGAGCCTCTTTTGCAGTTAATCGGACCGGCATTTGTGGTGATTGATCCAACTAAAGAAGAAGGCCTGGCGCTTAAGCTTGAAGCTCTGGCATAAGTAGATGATGATGATGCACCTGCCCCTGTTTGCCTGAAATACGCTCCATTTAACATCAAATCACCTTCTGATCTCCAGTTCCAGCTTCTCCACTGACTTTCTGGTGCATCCTCATGCTTTGTCACCTGTTAAATTTTCAAATATTTAGTAACATTTCAAATTTTATATGCATACCGACAAGGTAAATTAAATCATCTAAAAAATAACGACGTTCAAGCCTAAAAAAATTAGCATATCGGGAAATAATATAGGTCAGCGCCGAGCCAAAAATTTGTACAAGTGGATTCAAAAGTAGCAATTTTCAAACCGTTTAACTAGAATTTCCTGTTTTATATAAAGAGAATTCAATACTACTTATGGTATTAGTAACTTTATAATTTATTTGTAAGGTACGTATTTTTTTTCAACTAAACTTTTTTTTGTTTAAATATGATGGTCAAAGGAAAATAATTTCTCTGTAACTAGTAGTAATAGTATATCAGAATAAGTAATTCAATGTTCACTGATGAATTGAAATACCTCTTTGCGGTATTTTTCATTGGGAGCAAGAAATCTGTTGCCTTGGCTATTAATAGTAGGTGCAGCACTACCACCAATGGCATACATTTCCCAGTGAGTATAGTCATTATTAACCACATGGAAGTAACCATGTCTGCACCTTGGCATTCTTTGCACCAACCCTTCACCAAAATGATTAAAAGCAACTGTGACTTGCATGCCTTTGTCCTGTGTAAAAGAATCACTATGTCCCAACAACATCACCTTATCATGATGAGTAAAATAGTTGTTAGAAATCGTGATTGCTGTAGATCCGTGAATTGCATCAATTAAACCGTCGTGGCAATTAGACAACGAACAATGGTCCACCCAAATGTTTTTCCCTCCGAAAATTGAAATACCATCACCGTCAGAAACATCCCACCATCCGGAATGGTTTGGCGAGTCCCTAATGTTGCCGTTACCACTCTGTTTACAATCGTGTATATTAATCCCGTGTATTATAATGTTGCTGGTATGGTGGATTGTAATGCACGGACCACCTGAAACAATGGTAATCGACAATATGAATTTTTAGAAAATAATGAAATATCAATTTCTGAGTCTGCCTCTGACCTGAAATGTGAACACTCGCGCCACGACCATCTATGGTCTTATAAGAGTTCATGACAAGCTCTTGTTTGAGCTGAATGACCATATCTCTTTTGAAAATAATCCATAAAGGCTCGTCTTGTATAACAGCATGTCTCAGGGTTCCGGGTTTGGGGTTCACGGGGTCATCGTTCCCTGAATCAGTAACCACGTAAATTCGGCCATTTTTTCCTCCGATAGCATTCTTTCCAAACCCAATGGCGCAATCAGCTAAACGTTGGCGATTTTTTCCCCAATTGGGGTCGCATCGCCAGCAATCGTCGATTGGGTTCCCTGATCCACACGATAAATAGCCCAAATTCCTCCTCGTCAATGACGCATTGATGCTCCTGTTCAAATAACAAAAAAAAAATAGTTAGTACTAATAAATTGAATAAAAATAGAAGTCGTCAGTGGTTTTTGAGTTACCTATGAACGTCTTGTACAACAAGTTCTGGGTCTTGGATTGAACTAATTACGAGTAGTGGTGCTAGAAGAAGGAGGGAAAATGTGAAGAAAAGAGTAGACATATTTTTAATATATTGTGTTGAGTTGAGTAAATAATGAAGAAATGGGAGAGGGGTTTATAAAGGAAGAAAGTATCCGGGATGAATGGCGTGATTAAACTATAAGTGGGCCTCAATTGATTCATAATTTCTCATTTGGATTCCCACTGGGTAGTTTTGATCGTTAGGTTAGTTTCTAGTTTCTACATTAATAATGTATCTCATCCATACTAAAGTTATTGTTATATTTCGTTTTCTTAGAGTTAATTTTAATACTATTCAATGTTAAAATGAATTAGATCAACTTAATAATTAATAATTAAAATCTAGATATTCAAAAAGTATTAAATGTTATCACTTTTCTCATGTTATTCTAAGGAAATATATGTTTTAAAGATACAGTTTTATCCTCAGGAAATGAAATCTAACAACTAATTTAAAATGGAAAAATATATTTATTTATTTTTTTTAAAAAAAAACATACTCCAATCAAAATTATACCATTCAAATCTCCCACCAAAATTTAATATTTATTCAGCTAATGGTAATACATTATGTAATAATGTGATGGAGTATTCTAATGTTATTTGGCTTCCCACCGGTTGAAAAAGAGGGAAACATGCAAAGACTAATTAAAAATAACACTGCATGTGATTACGGCGACCATAATGATAATTGGTAAACAAAAAACTTGTTTAAGCGGCGTGCTTTGTTTTAACCTCATGCCATTAATCAACAATAATTACCATTTTAATATTGTATATATACTCTTAATCTATTTAATAGTAAGGTCTATTCAGCGTCAAATTATAAAGAATTCTACCTACTGGATGTGATTTAACCAATTTCAAAAGGTTGTACCTTTAAAGTATTACTTCCCCATCACAAAATATTAGTTATATTTTGTTTTTGAGAATAAAAATATAAAAAATATTTTAAGACAGAAGAATATATATATATATATATATATATATATATATATATATATACGCAAGTATAGACAAGTACCTCTAGGTGGTCTTAAATGACATGGCTAAAATAAATACTTTTAATAATGAGGGAATTAAAAAAATTCCTTATTCCTATTTATATGTTATTATTTTTTTAGTTTCCGTGCATTAAAAATTTAAATAAATATATTATTTCATCTTTATTTTTTTAAAAAAAATCAATAAATAAATATGAATTAGTTTAACCAATAAACATAAATTATTCACTTGATCTGTTCAAAAACATATTCTGAAAACTAATTAACTTATAAGGATAAAAAAATAATTATAATTTATAAATTAATTTTATAAAATAACATATATTATGAACCAACTAATGAAATATAAATTTTTTTGGAGGAAATAAGAAGTCCTGCGAAACAGATTGATCTGTTACTAGTTATTAAATGCCAATAAAGCCAGTTGCCATGCTCTTATCATTATAACATAAACTAGTTAACATATCCGCGCTTTGCGCGTACCTCATTAGATTTATGAATAATTTTTTTTGTTTAAATATTTTGAGTCAAATATTATTATCATTGAACCCAATAACTTATATTTTTCAACTTGTTGTTCACTGTATATGCTTTTAGTATTTTAAATATAGTTGATTTCGTATAATCTATTTGGTATGTTATCTTTAGAAACATGTAAAGAAAGAAAAATAATTTCATGGAAATTTTCTTTTTGTTTATGCGGCTATAGTAAATTCTAAATTATATTTTAGAAGAGAGTTAAATTATACAGTGTTCATAAAAAAATATTAATGAAAAAAGTTACTCTAAATAAATTGATAACCAATAATTTAATAAATTAGAAAACATATCTGTTAATAAACACTTATAAACTTATAATATATATAAAAAAATTAAAAATACTAATAAAATACAAAAACTCGATAGAAAATCTCTTTAAAATTGTTACTTGTAGCAACTAAGTAAGATAAGAAAAACTATATAACTTGCACATTAATTACTCTAGGGGGTTATCCACATGAAAGGTTTTGAAGTCATGAATATTATTAATTAACAATTAAAAATAAAAGTTACATATGTAAAAAAAATATCAATTATGCGGAATAATACTATTAAGTAATTATTTGAAGAGGAAATTTTGAAAATATTTTTTACAATATCACACTGGTGAAGAAAAATAAAAAATATGCTAAATAATTTAGAGAAAAGATAAATGTGATCGGTAGGTGATAGAAATATACCACACCATCTTATTTATTTCTAACATTCTAACTTTATATGTAAATAGATATATTGGTTGTAAGTAAATAATAAAGAGAAAGTAACTTCAAATATTTTTTTAAAACTGTTATTCTGAAATTATAATCAGAAGAAGGTCAAAAAAAA
>NC_028638.1:58751879-58762273 GCF_001406875.1 Solanum pennellii | reverse complement strand
AAAAAACTATACTAATAAAAAGAAAGAATGAGAAAATGAGAATGATCATTGAACATAGATAGTTGTTATTTATAGTTTGTGTAAATCATAAGAATAATTAAAAAAATAATTGAAGAGACATATTATTTAAGTAGGGAATGTAAATAGATGGAGGTTTTGTTGTAACTTATTAGGTATAATTAGAATAATAAATATGAATGAATTTTTTAATTAATAAACAAATTATTTAATAAAAAGAAATAAAAAAAATAAAAAAAAAGGAAAAAAAGAAATTGAAATGGAGGCCATAGAGAGGTGCCACATCAGCTCCTCTATGTCCTCATTTTTATATATATATTGATTAGATGATGAAGTGATTTCTGATTTGGTTACGAAGAATGTGGCAACACAATATGCATGAAAATTAATTAATACTCTATACTTTGTGACAGTGTCCAAATATTTGTCAAACATATTAATTCAATGAATTCTTTACACATTTATATTTTCCTCACAAAACAATAATAAGTCAAAAGAGAACAGTAAATCTCTTTTTTTCAAGTACATTTTCGAACTCTTGGGGACCGAAATAAGTGGTATTTTCCCCCATAAATTAAGGAATGGTGCTATATAACCAAATTCACGACAAAAAGTAAAATTTCTGTTTTATGTGTGATTATTGACTGCTTTATTTTGCTCTGTTCTTTAACACTTCACGTAGTTTTTCTCTATAGTTATAATTGATTGATTCAATTTAAAAAAATATATATATATAATTATTCAGAATACATTATGTTTTTTTTGAGCACCAAAATAATCTCACGTAAAAACAAAACTAAGTTCATTATAATCAACCAGATGATAAGTTTTTTTTAAGAAATATTGGACGATTATGTTTTCCAAAATCATTTTCAGTCAAATTATATCAAAGGTAAAAAATAAGGTTTTTATCTATATGTTAATAAATAAAAGATATTAAAAGAGACAGTATGTACCGTTTGACGTTAAAGTAAGAACGTAAGTCAAAATTATCGGTTATTTGACATGCACCAATTCTACAAGTTCTGGCCCCACGTATCCTATTTCAAAATCCAATCTAACTAAACTTGAAAAAATTGAAAATTATACTCACTTTTATTGCCATGTGAGTAGTAAATTTATGAATTTTGAAAGTAGAAGGTCCTAGATCAAAGAGAATAGGTTCCGTATAGAACCTTTTCAATATTTTAATTGGACGAAGAAAATGATCCAATATAATCCTTTACCATTTAAATATAATAACTGTAAATTTTATTTTAGGGTATCTTGTATATTAATATTTTTTTTAATTAGTTCAACGTAATACTATTTTTAAAAGTTGGCCATAACTACAATTCAGACTTCAAAGTGTAGAGTCTTCATTTTCTCCTACAGGCCACGGGGAAGATATTGACTTGGAAGAGTGCAAAACAGATTTATAATTAGATATCCTTACTATATATGCATATGTACTGTTGTCCTAACTAACTCTTTTCTAGACGTTAATAAAATTAATTAGGAATTTGCAAAGTTTTATTATCATACTTCATTGAATCTAATTTGGTTTAAGTGTCTATTTAACTAATCTTGAAGCTAAAATAGAGTAGATTAGCTTAACATTTTAAAAGTCATCAAATTTGAAGATGTAAAAACATAAGTTATTTCTACCAAAATGTTTTTAAATACATAAGACAAGCTAAATAAAATATTAATCGGTAAACTAGGTAATTTTTTTTTAAAAAGGGAGAAAGTAAGAAAGAAAAATGTTCAATTTGAAAGGAAAAATTACATGAAATGATACATTTTAATAAACAATTACTGATTTTAGCTATACTTTTTATTTATTACCATTTGTAGCAATACTATGTTAAATCTGCAATATGTATTAAAAGTGAATTATGTATGCAATATATATGAATTATGATTATTTTTTGAAATATATTACGTTTGTTTGGTAAAACATTGACACATTGTATTATAAGTATATTAAAATGTGCGATAAATGTATTATACATCATTAAAACTTGTATTATATGTGAATAATAAATCGTTCTTTGTAATATGTATTAAATTTGTATTATAAATGAATTGAAAGTGATCAAATAAAAAAAATTGCTATAAATAATAAATATTTTTTTATTATAATATATTTATTTAAGTTTCACAATTTAAAAATTGTTGAGACATGGGTTTCTTAAGATATGGGCTGGTAAAAAGAGCCGATGCCTGGGCGTGGGCATTGAGACAATGTTGTATAGCCCTATGATACCCTAATGGGCCATTAAAGTTTTGGGCTTGAAACTGGAACCAACTAATTGGCTGATTTACACTAATACCCTTTTTACTTAATTATTCAGATTTTGTCTCGATCAGTGAAGTTGTACAAGTATAGTCCCTAGAAAATTACCTTTGCCTACAAAGTCAGACTATCAACTAATATTTGCTCTCAAACTTATCGACAAAATATTAGAACATAGTGTAATTAATGTTGGACAGGATTTACAAAATTTTTGAATTCTATATTCTTTTTAACCGTGGTAAAAAAGATCCATGTTAACAGAGAAACAAAAAAAAAAAAAGTTATTTATTACCTAATTGATCACTGATTTTCTTAAAGACCAAATTTAATAGTTCCCAACTAATAGAGCAATTAGGTGTGATCTTTAATTCAATCACGAGAATAGTCCTTATTGTTACTCAATTATTTACCTCTCCCAAAAAATAAAAATATCTAAATGCACCAGCAATGCAATCCAGATAACAACACAATCCTCATTCATGTCCAATCAACGAGCCGCACGTGTCAAAAAGTGCAACATGATATCGACACTGACCTTTCTGCTCTTGATCAATCACCAAAAGCATCATAAAAATATTCACAAGTCTTCCCTACAAACATTACACTTTTTGAGTACTATTCTTTAAAAAAAAAACTAATAGAGTGAATTGATTATAATTGTTGTTATTATGCATATGTCCGATGCCGGATGCCGGTCAAAGAATGGTAAATCGAAAAGCCGAAACAAGGTGAAGCGCAGAAAACCAAAGTTTCTGAGCCTAAGTGTGGAGCTATCGGAGAAAAAACCCCAGAAGTCAGATGATATGATGGTTTCATCATCCAACGGTAGCACACATGATCATCAACAGCTCAATCTGTTCCCACTGCACCCAGAAAATTTATTAGATGATAAAGACGGTACTAGTACTGCCCAAGATGACAACGTAGCTCTCTTCTTTGCTGGCGCTGAAAACAGCGCCACTACACTCAACGAAGTTCTTGTTTCTTCAAAGGATGAAATTGACAGCAACATAAGTACTAGCGTTCCGAATTACATGACAGTTTCGTCATCGGAGGCCAGCCTCACATATGCCGACACTTACGGGTACTCTAGAGGCCGGTGCCATTTTTTTTTATAAGTATTTAATTAAATATAGATCGAATTTTAAATTCAAAATTTGTTTTTTATAGGGGACAAGAAGGTGAGCTTGTACGGACGGCTCTGAGGAACAAAGAGAGGGAACACAGGGAAGAAGAGAAATGGGTTGTTTACTCAGACGTTGTTGATTTGGATCAACACAGTGAGAGTACGAGGAAGGATGAAGAAGTAAGTAGTTGTCCGTGGAACAAACGGCAACAACAATTGTCACTAAAGCTTGATTATGACGAAATATTGAATGCTTGGTCCGATAAAGGTCCACTTTACCTTCAGTCCCAGTCCCCCCAGATCGTTCCAGACATCCATGACGATTTTCTCGCCTTCGACATGCCTTTTTCGATAAATGTTAGTTTTTCTTACCTTACTTTTAAATTTATGTTATCAGGTCGATCTTTAATTGTGGAAAGGATAACCTTTTGGAACCAAACATAATGTAATGTTGTAGCTATGTGATTTGATGAAATATTTCACTATCTAATACACCTACAAAAGAAATAATTATTGGTATCTAATTACCTGCTGTGACATAGAGTGTGAAATTACACTGATTTAGGGTAAATGACATACACATTCATATTAATCCCACTTTGACGAGAGTAGAAAAACTAGGATGGGTACAAAATTAGGGCTCACATAAATATGAAAAATCAAACTACCCAACCGGTAGAAAATTGACCTGTGATCGGGAAATGCTTTAATTTGACTTAGAAAAATGTTCCATTGCAACTTTGATTTTGCAAAAGATAAGATAAGGCAATTTCAGCTTTGTGTCTGTGTTTCTCTTTCTTCTGGCCTATGAGAATCCCTGTTCTCTTCTTACTACTATAGCTTTTGCAGATTGTTTTTAATTTTCTTGTTTTCATCGAATAGAATAGTTTCTTTTCCTTTTTTCTTTTTTTTTTGTGACAATGGTACTATTTTTACCGGGGCTAAGTATGTGTGCCTCCTGCCAGTTAATACATACATTAATTTTGCTAATACTATAAATTTCTAGGTATTAGCAATTCAATGATTTTAATGCATGACAGAAGATTCAATTGCCCTTTTACAAGTTTTTTACATTTTTTTCACCATAAAAATAGAATATTTTTGTCAAAAATTTATTTAATGCAATATATATAATTTTTAATGCATCAAATTAAATAATACATTAAAATATTTTTTTTTACGTATAATTGATATAAAATATACTTAATACATATATTATTAATATATATATTAAACATTATTATTATATACTCTACCAAACGACTTATGGCAAGGAATAGGATAGTTCGTATGGTAAAATCTAAGGTGAAAGTGGTGGGTCGATAGATGTTAATGTTTAAACTGTGTATAGGACTAACCCTATTAAGTGCTGAGCACTTTAATTGTCCTGACCCTTGTGGGCCTACCTTTTACTTAATTAGCTCAACCTTTTCCCTGTCTTTATTCGTCTGCAAGCTGTAGGCTACACCTCCATCAAACCATATAGTAAGAAATTATAGCTCTCCGTGAAAACTTAATAAAACACGTGTGAATTTTTGTCATAATTCCAGCTCTAGATAGTCATTATTTTTAATCCTTTCAGTTAGTTAGGTCGGCTCAATAAAATTTAAAATATCATTTAGAAAGACGTTAAACTTATTTTGCAATGTAATAATGAGACGCAAAATAAACTACCGTGATTTTTTGCTAGCTAATAGTAAAAACACAACTCATAATATGTGAAGTAGACAAACAATTTAGTCCAAACTTCATCACAATCCTATTATTACGCATAGAGTTTCCTATCTTGTGGATGCAAGTTAAGAGGACTTGTTTCATTATTGTGTTAAACATGACACAATGAATTAGATAATTCAAAGGAATTGAGTTGAAAAATGAATTTGTATAGGGGCAACTGATGAGTAGCAGTTCAGTTGTGCATAGAGTGCCAGAAGTAATTGGAAATGAACAAAGAGAAGTAGAGGATGAGGAGATGAAGGCGGGACGAAGAGAGGCGAGTGTAATGAGGTACAAAGAGAAGAGACAGAACAGACTCTTTTCTAAAACTATACGATATCAAGTTCGCAAGCTGAACGCAGAAAAACGCCCTCGCGTTAAGGTACGTAAATTACATTATTGATTCATGTTGCTGACATAAATAAAGTATTCGTCCATTCATGTCTTATAATTTTTACAGGGGAGATTTGTTAAGAGGGATTGAAGTACCTCAATGGGAGAAGTAAACCAGTATGTGTGTTGTAGTTTTGATGTATAAACTGTTACAAGGAGAAGGAGCTCTTGTCAATCAATGAAATATATATGTAAGAGTTCAATTTGTTTCAGATAAAACATTGTTAGCTTTCAAATAGCAAAAAGTCCTCGATTGTTTTGTCATTTAACACTGAAATTAATGGATGCAGGGCCTCCGTTTATTGCACTTTATTATGATTTGTATTATTTGAATTTTCTAGTGGTAACCGAAACTGACCATTTCAAAATTATATTGTACCAAACTTGTAAGTAGTATTTTTCTTTTCCTTTAAAAACTAATTAACGGGACATTCATAAATTTCATAGATCAATATTTCATGTATCTATTGATATTTCTAACATTAATATTTAAATCATAAATTGAATTAACATAAGCATGTAAACTTTTTGTTATATTTTATAATGAATCAAGAAAATTTGAATTCAAATGAGCCTTTTGCTTCAAACTTATAGATTTTAGAAAGAAATAAATATATACTACAAATTATCAGAAAAATAAAACATGTCCTTTAGCAAATGACTTTATTTCTTTTAATTTTTTTACTTACTTATTTAATCAAAGACACGTGGCAGTTAAATGGATCAATAAGATGAATAGTGGTAGTACCTTCTGATACGAGTACTAGTAAAAGATGGAAGCTTTTAGAATGATCCGAATATTTTTTTTTAACTTATTTATAGGTGAACATGCTAGATGTTTTTCTTTTATCCACGTTAAGAAGATCCAAGAAGTTTCAAGACCAATTTGAACTGTCTTTTTTCACCAACTATATATACTTGTGCAAAGTTTCAATTATTCCACAGAAGACAACAAGGAAATACAATTAATTAGTTGATTTAAGTGGGAAAAACAAAGATGTGCAGCTTATTGAGGAGCAGTAATCCAATTGTTGGGATGATGAATATGTGTCCTGTTTTGAGTACTCCAATTGACTGGAAAGAAACACCTCAAGCTCACTGCTTCTTCGTCGATCTTCCAGGTATTAATTTAAACGATTTAACGTACTTAATACGGATAATACATATATTGAATTCTAAATTTGGTTTCAAATTTTAACTTTGAACTCCAATTTCCATCATGCACAAACAGATATTTTAACTGTCTAACTTTTAAATAAATAAACACATTAGTCCTACATGGTACAATACACCTAGGATACTCATCCTAGGTAGAACAAAGAACTACATGTAAGACACGTGTATTCATTTATTTAATTTTATAGAAATTTAAGTGTCTATTTGTACACATTCAAAATTGATGGAATTAAAATATAATTCGAACCTAAGTTAAAGGGCACCATTAATTGTAATGCCACTTGATAAATATGAGTACGTTCTATCAGTCCATCCAAAATGATAGTATGTATTAGACTTAAATAAGGTAAAATGCAGGTTATAACTTAAATTTGTTAAAATTTTATCGAGTTGTAATAATTTTTTAAATTGTTATATATAACAAATATAATCTTTTCCGTCCAATCGTTGCATTGGGGAATTTATTTTGAAATTATTTTCTCAGTTTTGTATTAAAAATGTTAGAAAGAGGATATATTGTGTACATACAGGGCTCAGCAAAGAGGATGTGAAAGTGGAATTGGACAAGGGAAGAGTAGTGAAAATTAGTGGTAAGTGGAAAGCAGAAGAAGAAATTGGAGATGAAAATGAGAAGAAGAATTTATGGCATAGAGTGGAACGTAATAGGGGGGATTTCTGCAGGAAGTTTAGGCTTCCACAAAATATGAAGGCAGATCAACTCGAGGCATCCATGGAAAATGGTGTCCTTATTCTTACCGTACCTAAACAAGAGCTCAAAAAACCCTTCTCCAAAGTAATTGAAATTGAAGAAAAATAAACATGACTTTTAAGTTATTATTATTGTGGATTGCAATTCGAATGAATAAATAAATTGTCTGTTGATTCCATGTTTTTATATGTTTTCTATAATCTTCCCTGTGATTAATAAGTGAATATTATCATCTGAATTTGTTATAGTTATCCTTACCTTCTGTTGTTACTATAAATATGTCAAAAAAGATAGAATCAGGTCGGGTTACTGGTAAAAATAATGAACTATCTTAATCAGTGGAATTTTTTTCCAATCAAAATGGTTTCTGAATCGCTAAGAACATTGGTGTCCAACGCATTGTAGCACCCAATCAAGGGTGCATAATATCATTGTAACTATTTCGAGTCATGACAATTACATCATAATTCATGTGGCTAAAATTTTGAATTTCAAATTTGGTAACTTTTAATTAAGAATAACGCTCCACCTCACGTCCAGTGGCTCTAATATCATGTGAAATTGTGTATTCATACTTCAAAAATTAGTTCAAGGGAGGAGGATTGTCCAAGCTTTATAAGAAGTTCATTCGTTTTATTAACTTGGTTTGAAATTACATTTATGTCTTTCAATTTTGAATGTGCACAAATAGACACTTAAACTTGTTTAAAGTTGAACAAATAGACATAAATGTCCTACATATCATTTTATATGTTATTTTTTGTTCTACGTAGTGTTCAACATGTATTGTGTTTATTTATTTAAAAGTTGGATAGTTAAAATGTATGTTTGTGTATTATGAAAGTTGGAGGTCATAGTTAAAATTTGAAGTCAAGTTTAGAGTCCAATATATGTATTATGTCTTCTTTAATATACTATAATTCATTTTGATTAATTCATGTTGGTTAAATTTCAAATTTCAAATTTGATACTTTTGATTAAGAATAAAAAATTGAAATTTCAAATTTAATACTTTTGATTAAGAGTAAAAATTTTAAAATTTAAGTTTGATTAAGAGTAAGGTACTTGTGAAAAGTAGTCTCACAGTTATATAAATTTCAAATTTTGTACTTCTGATTAAGAGTATAAATTTCAAATTTTAAGTTTCATATGTTTGATTAAGAGTAATTTACTTGTGAAAAATAGTCTCACAATTACACTATAATTCATTTTGGTAAAATCCATGAAGTAAGGGTTAATGTTTCTCTTAAATATTGAATCATAGCCAGTAGCTTGTCTTTCTATTTAACTTTAGCCGTGGAGTACAAATGAATATGAGTGTACTTTAGTGTAATGGATATATGGTTATGGGATAAGAAAATAGATCTATTTCACACGGTAAAAATTTATTACGGAGAAATTTTTTTATGAATATTTGGGTTTATTTATTTTGTGACAATTTATAGTAATTGTATTACGATTTGGATTCTATTAATGTGTATCATTAGATGACAATTTTTAACATTACAAATATTAGAAAGAGAGTAAATGAAAGAAGGTAGAAACGTAAGGCAATTTTGTTTGAAAAACTAGAAAAAATAGAGTGTAAACAAGTAACAACCAACAAGGACTAAAGGAAAAGGAAGACACAACTTGTCAAATAATGGCATTAACCTGTTATTGGGCCACGATGGTGACTACCCTTTCATTTTCTAAGCCCAAACAAACAAACAAACAAGATAAATTGTCAAATACTTCTGCTCTCATGGCAATTGGCAAACACGTGAGGGTATTAAATAGGCGGATAAGATCAAATTTGTACTAAAATACGCATAACCCATAGACATAATTCTTAATTTAATATCAGTTGATAATTATGATCATAAAATTTGGGTGTGTATAAGTAGACATTTAAAATTGTATAAAATTGAGTAAATAGATATATTCGTCCTATATAGCAATTTTGTATCCTACATGATGTCTAATGTGTATTTTGTCGTGTAGGACACTTGTCACTACTTGTACTATTTTATACTAATTTAAGTGTCTATTTGTGCACATTCAAAGTTGAAGGGCATAGTTATTAATTAAAGCCTAGTTAAGAATCGTGCTTGTCATTATAATAAGCGTAAAACTGTCTAACTATACATACATTATTATCATATATACTATATTTATCTATAGTTTAAAATTAAAATTATTATGCATACTATTACTTGTAATATTGATATCATATATTTTAAAAAATCTAAACAGATAAACAAATCTCTTAAATATGATTTTGATAATTATCTTTTCATACCTTGGTATTATATTTAAGTTAAAGTTTATTACGTTCTGAAGCTCAATTTTAAAAAGTTTTACAAATTTAGGTATTATATTTTTCGATTTTAATGTTTCTCAAACACATTAGTAGCTGACCATTTTCAGAATTGGGTGAGTCTTATAAAAGGTAATACACATTGTGATTAGTTTCTAAACATGTGTGTTTCACTTACTTACTATGTATCCGAGCATGTTTTGTTTCTTTTTTAATATAATTTATAAAATTGGTACTTGATACATCAATTTAATAATGGATACATGAAATTGAAATTAGATCATCTAAATTAAATACATGAAATTAATATTACATCATATTAATAGATAAATGAAATTAATACTAGACAAATATAACAAGTACACGAAATTATACTAGATATTTCTATGATACATATGCATGTACTTATAAGATATTCATATATTAAATGTTTATTTTGTTGGATACATAATATATTGATAATATATATATACAGTGGTGGATTCAGGATTTTATTAAGGGGGTTCGAAAAAAAAGAGTAGTGATTTGAAAATCATACGCCACTAAGTCAACCTCTAATCTTATATCCAGGAGGTTCAAAATCAACATATAAATGTAATGTAATTTTTTTCCGATGACGTTCGGGTGAATCCTCTCAGCGGTCTACCCTTTTATATATATATATATATATATATATATA
>NC_028638.1:58736078-58751815 GCF_001406875.1 Solanum pennellii | reverse complement strand
TATATATATATATATTAAGTAATGAATTTGTTATTTTAAGATTTCATAAAATGTAATCTATCAAATTACATGACGGGGATATACATGTTTTTGCCTCTATTAGTAGTACTAATAAATTTATTATTTATAATAAAATTAAATTAATCAAATGTGGATTCATTACTTAATTTCCGTCTTATATTAAGGAATTCAATTCATTTAAATTTTCAGAATTAAATCTCCATGTATTCTGAAAATTCTTAATTACTCCTCTAATTAGGGAAAGCCGTTACAATCTATTAATTTAGACAAATAAAATGATTTTAAAATCCGACAAATACATATATATCTAGCGGATTTATACTCAAACCGTTAAGAATCGATAATTTGATTAAAAAAATCAAAACCGTTAACAAATTTCAATATTGATAAATTAATAAAAAAAAATTCGTTCAAAATCGATAATTTTGATTCAATTTTGAACGGTCCTAATCCCAAAAGCAAGTAACGGTTAGTTTTCATGAAAAAAGAAATTTTACTACAGGCTTGAAGAAGAAAAAATTCATTTAATTGATTAGAAAACTTATAAGGTTTCAAGTGAGAGGAAATTGGAGTATTAAGTAATTAAAATAGTTAGAAATAGACTGACCAAACAATGTGAAACACCAAACTCTTATCTAAAATTAAGACCGATTACCAATAAACTAACATAATGTTGCTTTCCAGATTGTCAAACATCACAATTCACTAATGAACTTGCAAGTGAATTTGGGGTCCCTCCCTACTTGCTTCTTAAAAACAAAGCATCACGCCTGAACTTACAAAAACAAACACCATTATATTTATAGTATTCACTACTAAAATAGGGTAGAAAATGTAAATTCTACTCCTCCTTCTTTATCAATCTTCCTTAAATATGCCATATTTTTATTCTGTTTGCAGTGACTTTTTTCTCTCTTCTTTTTGGCTCAACTTTTCATTATTAAATGATGCACTCCATCGCCATAGGCCATATTTTCAACCTAGCCGTGTAGGAGACCCGAGGATAAAATATTAATTAACTTTGATATGATTTTTTTTGTGTTTAATTTGGATTGTAAAATAATTTATTTTGGGATTACAGTGTTACTTTTAAATCATAATTTTTAAATAATTAATTTATAAAATAACTTATTTCCAATCAAACTAGAGCTTGAGAATAAAACTCTAAATAAAAAAAGAAATGGTTAGAACCCCTCTATTAATATAAAATCATTACATAGTCAGTAATTATTTCTCATATAAATTATAAAGTGTATAGTGGTCCACCAAAAAAAAAAGGATCAAATATATGTCTATTAGAGATGTCTCATATATGTTCAAACGGTGAAAATAATAAAACATTAGAATAGAAAATTAAAATTAGTATAGTAAACATTTACAAACTCGATAACCTAATCGAGATGCAGGAGTAGATTACACATTAATTTTGAATTTTGATATATGCTACAAAGGCATAGTAAAATTAAAATTTGGTATTACACACCATAAAAACAACAACATAATCTAGTCGATCTAAGTTGGTGAGCATATACTTATCACCAATCTTGATCCATCATCACTCATTTTCTTGATGAGGAGGGGAGGGGAGGGGAGGGGGGTTGGGGGTTAGTTTTTTTTTAAAGAAAAGGCAAGAAATATTTGCACATTCTAATAATGTTACTCTTTAGACACAAATGGTGTGGTAAGTGGATCCTATAACTTGGACATGTCCATTTGTTGCAAGTTTCCTCTCTTTTATAGATGGATCTTGAAAGAGTAACACTTTATCTTTGTCTTTCACCCCCACCATGTGCAAGTATTCACAATCCTCTCTTTCTTTCCCTTTGTATAATAGTCTTTGCTCTTTTGGTTCTAAACCAGTTACCATTGCCAATATCATCTTTAATTCTCCTGTCATCAATAAATCACACCTAGTTTAGTACAATGCAACAATCTAATTAAGCTTAAATGAATTGATAACAAGTTATATCTGTTTGACTTCACAAATTACATGACTACTATTTGAGTCGGTCAAAATAATGTAATTTGACTTAGACAAAACTTAAATACACAAAATCAAATTTAAAACTGGGAATTATAGTTGGAAAAAGTTAATAAAACTTTCGATTTTTTTTTTCTCTAAAAAGTAAAAAATAAATCATGTTGGATTATGACCTGCTAGTTAAAACTATTTTGACCGTATATAGTAAAAGTGACCCAAAAAAGGAGAACTCACCAAAAGATGAAGTTGGTTGTATAGAAATGTGATGGCATTGAGTAACAGTAGAGACTCTAAGTGTGATAATTGAATCTCCATCATTCTCTGCACATTCTCTCTTTTGTACCAACATACCTCCTGGACGTAATTCCCATTTTATTTCACCACCTAATTTGGCATCTGCTACGACGGCATTACTACTTGCAACCTTTGAGTTGCTTCTGAAGAACTTTTTGCATCTCAACTTGATCATTTTGTAAAAATATAAAAGTTGTTAAGAAAGGGGATAAAGAAAGTGGATGAATTGGATAGTTATATATAGGATGAAATAGAGGGGCCCCTATGGAGACAAATAGCAAACTGAGAAAGACATAAAAAAGTAGCCAACATGCTTAGAATAATCTTGGTAAATTTGTATAATAATTGATTTTATTAAAAAAGTTTACAAAACTATATTTAATAAAAGAGTTTGTATTGTTTTGTACCGCACAATCACTTATATATGCTTATTATTTTATTACAAAATATTACATGAAATATTATGCTGTTGATTGAAAAAAATATATTCTATTTCATATATTTACAAAATTTACGAGAGAGTGAAATTCCCATCATGTAAGGTGATGTTGCTCTCTTTGCAATGGTTGTGAAATATTTTAACGATTGCCATCAGTAAACGCACCCCTCCATAGTACCCCTCATTCTGCAATCTGTTCACCTGACAGGCAACAAGCACAAGTGTTAAGTCAAATTCAATCAACCTGCAAGAATCCACATAAAACTAAAAAAAAAGTGCTAAATTTGTGATCCTGATTATGAAAATACCAATCAGAATTGGCTAATCAATGATTAATTAATCATCAATTGAGCAATTAGTATAACCAAAACTCAATCCCAAAATATAAACGTATTGGCATGTCAGTAATTCTAATATATTCTGATAATCGAAAACAGTAAAAGTAAAACAGATAAATAAAGGAGAAGTATAAGATAGGATACCAGGTGAGAAATTGAATTGAATTGGACGAGATCATGAGAAGGATGAGGAACAATGACGAGATCTATAGAAGGTTCCAAACGAACAGAAGCCCAAAAATTTCCAAGGCTGAAGGAAATAGTGTTTCCAAAATAAACATCGCTAGGTTTCCAAGCAGTCCAACTCTAGCGTAAGACTTGTGCTCGATCACTGCCGCCATTGTTGCTTATTTTAGCTACTGTTACTGCAGAAAATATACAGATCTAATGGTGGAATTGACTTTTTACTGTAATTTGGATGAGGAAGACGTAATACGAGGAGATTCAGGTGATCAGCCGGCTATTTCAGCTTTCTACGTCTTAATATATAACTATCTTTTTGATCTTATTCCGCCACGAGAGAGAACTTATTTTAAAATTAGTTACTTTAAAATTGGAAATTTTTATAATTATTAATTTTGGAATAGTTATTAAGTTTTGTTTTGATGAAACAATACAACTTTTTTTTTTCTCTCTTTTTTACCGTGATTTTCGGATATCGCTTTGCAAACCCGATTAGCTGTATCCATCGAGTCCCGCTATTTCAAGGCGGGTGCACTACGATTAGTTCCACGGGCCCTGGAGATGCGCCGATTTATAATGCCTCCACTGGCCCTGCTGGAGGTCGAATTGGCGACCTGAAACACACACAACTTCTAATAAAATATTTTGATTAAATATTTTCTATTTAAATTTTTAAAAAGAAAATTGTGAGTTCTTATTTGTTCATTCCATAGTTTTAGTTATTGAGATATCTATAACTTCTATTCGATAGACAAAATTAACCTATGTTCAATACAGAACAATGTTTTGCCTAAAGAATTTTTAGGAGTGAATGCTATATTTCAAGAAAATTAATAAAACAAACAGGACTAAAAATTTTAGAACAACGTCTTATGAAGGTGATTTACATAGTTATCACTAAATGTTGTTCATGAGTGATAATTAATTAAAATTATAATTATGATGATTAACAAATTAATATAGGAATAATTAATCTACATATAGATATAAGAATCTTTATTTCATCATATACGTCTACTTATTAATAATTGTACTATAACAAATTAATTACGGGTGATAATAGATTCAAATTAATTAATATTAAATTGAATTTACTTATTTTATCTTGTATTTACTGTATCGTACCTTTTTCGAGATTTATGGCTATTAATTAGCATCTTACTAACCATAATTAGTCTTCCTATTCTTAAAAAGGAAAAGAAATTATTCACACTCTCTCCATATAATTTTCTCCCAAAGAGATGATATACATCTCATATCTCTTGTTTTATTAAATTTCTATATATATATCGTATGTATTTTTATTGTTGATTTTGTTGTTTTTGTTAAGGTTTACTTTAGTTTTTTATTTTGAAATTTTCTTCAAAGTAATAAAGCAATCATTGAGAGCGATGTAACGAGTAATTTTATTGAAAATGTTGGACTAAATATTTTAAGACTAACATGTTTTCAGACATTCAGAAGTTACAAAGGGGGTCAAATTAAGATCAGAAGTAATTGATTGTTTTTTATTAGATATTATCATTAAATTTTTTGAAAAGCATTGTAAAAATTATTTGGTATTTAAATGGTTATTTTTGTGTTCTTTTTTTCTCTTGAATGATTCAATTACGTAAAATGATTCTCAGGTTATAATGTTTTTACTAATCTAAAGTATGTGATACATCTATAACTTGATGAGTTTATATTGAATATGTACAAATATCTTATTTATTTTGTTAAATTTGTTATCTGATAAATAATAGTAATATGATTATAAAAGTGTTTTAAGCTTCAAATATGAAATGTCTATAGAAAAGAGTATTTAGTCATCTTTCTCGAGGCCTTGGTCCATTAGATAATATCACTGGGCTACGACTTCCTCTGCATTCTTGGCCCATTGGATGGTTAAGTGAACTTGGTTTACAAAATGCTAAGTGTTTGTTTTCTAATGGGCAACTTTCACATATAGCAAATAAAAAATTTATATTTGTATGCTATAGCAAAGTTTGCATAATTGCGCTTCATAGCAAACATAGAAACTGTATAATTCGCTATACATATACAGTTGAAGCAAATTGTATAAAACGAAGTGTATAAATCAAGAAAAAGAAAGACACTTGGGCAGAGAACTGTATAAAAACGTAAAACGAATTGTATTATTATAAGTGTATAGAATGATTTTATACAATTTGAATTTGTATAAAATGAGAGAAAAAAAGAAAAAAGAGACTTGATAAGGAATATACAATTGAATCGAATTGTATAAAACGAGAAAAAGAGAAATTAGATGCAATTTGAAAATTGTATAAAATGAGAAAGAGAGAAAGACAAAAGAAACTGGGCATGAGACTATATTTATTGTATAATTATAAGTGTATAGGACGAAAATATATGCACTTGCATGTGTATGTACAATTTTCTCACGCTTTATACAAACAGAAACGCAATTTCTACACTTCGCTTCTGTTTGTATAAGTGAGAAAGGCGAGGGTGGCGAGCGAGATTTGGGAGAGTGGCGAGCGAGATCTGGGAGAGGGGAGAGAGGGGAACAAAAATATATGTATTTATACAATTTTCTCTGTATTTATACAATTTTCTCTGCTTTATACACTTGTGTTTGTATAAAAAGTGAGAAGCGAGCGAGAGATTGGAAGAGAGTGGCGAGCGAGATATTTGGGAGAGAGGCGCCTGACAATTTTTTGCAAACGTTTGCAATGGAGCACAATTAAATCAAACCCTAGCTACTCCATTTATTTTAGTTATTAATTTGCTATTATATACAATTTTCCCTATACAAAATGCAAGTGTTTGTTTCTAATTAACCTTACATATGGAGCACGAAGATTGAATTGTGATCGTTAAGAAAAAATGAAAACGTATAATAAACTTACCTAAATATGTGAGACACTTAATTTAAAATATATTGTTTATTTTTTCCATTTAATTTTCTAATAGTTAAAATTTACATTGACCCAATAAATAAAAATATTAAACTCATATTTTAAGATTATTGTTGTTGATACCTAGTGTTTGATGTCACTAGCAAAGATGACAGAAGCCAAAAAGTTTGGGACATAAAGGCATGAGGTTTGGTATGGGTGCGCCGATTGCCACGAAAAAAAAACTCACTTTTTGGTTTTGTCTTTTTCTCTATGTTTTATGTTTTGGGCCAAAAAAATATTTGCTTAGCTTGTGTATAAAGTATCATCCCTTTATAACTTTCTATACATTAGTTGAAATAGGACCATATAAATAATATAAGATATGCATGCTTTTTGTTTTGTGTAGGTAAACAAAAGAAGCTTTTTGAAAAGGTTATTTTTTTGCTAATTGTACTTAGTTAAGCAGCTTTGAAAATTAAAGAGAATTAGCAACACTTTTAGTTAGAACCAACTGTATGTTATTCCCTTTTCACCTCTCTCTTTTCTTTTTCTTAATATATTTAATCTCAACACTCATGTTCAATTCTGAATAATTTCAACTTCTTGTCTTTAATTTTTAAATAATTTAACTCTGAATTTATTATACATTTTAAAACTATATGTTCATAAAAATAGTAGTATTTTATATACCGTAATTGATAGTCGGTTGAAGAAAATTTTTGGAAAGGTAATTAAACATGACATAATATATATGCAACTTATCAAGGACATATTAGATAGGAAGACATGAAAGTCGAGTAATGTTTGAATTGAATGTTGTCTAGTTCTGGTCATAGTTTTTGTTGTTTCCTTTGCCTCTGTTTCCATATTAATTTCTTGTTGTTGCTACTTGTTCTCTCTTCTTAGTTGTTTTCGTCTCGACTTCTTTGGTATCATACATATTTTTGACATGCTTACTCAAGTCGAGGATCTATCATAAACATGTTCTCTACTTTTACAAAATAGGAACAAGGTTGTGTACGTAATTTTATTTGTATTATTACACTAAATATATTATTGTAAATGTTATTGTTGCATCTATAACAAATATACACTATAAGTCTATAACAATGATACGATTCTTTTTAACTGATTTTTATGTCGTGCTAATATGTATGATATTACTAAGTATTTTTTTTGTAACATTATTACGCTATAGTATTAAAAAAAATATCCCAACAAATGACATTGATATGAAAAGATTTTACCGTATATATTTCTGATTCGCATTTTCATTGCACCCCATCTACACAAAACTTTAGATTTGTCTCCATCAGCAATTAATATATTGCTAAAACTTTGTTCATAAATGACACATGGTGACTTAGGTGAGCTGTGACCGAAAATGGTGTTTGTGCAAATTGACAAAAGACGATCCAAACTAGGTAAATGACATTTATATAAATCCAAAAATGTGTGATGAACAAATCTATCTAATATTGAGACCCCTTAATTTAATAGCAGGCCTTCCTATGGGATTAATTCCACATATATAAATAACATCATTCAAACTTGTACTATAATTAGCTATATAATTATTGAATTGCTTTTCCTTCTTCAAATTTGACCTGACTTATGTGATAATGAGATCTTTCTTGACTCATAGAGATGAGGAATTGAATAAGAGGTTGTTGAGTTAATTAGCATCATTTTCATTTTCTTTGTGACTCGAACAAATTTATTATGTACATAATGTTCTTATGGGAAAGTGAGAAATCAGACTTCTTTCACGAACATGAGATTCAAACAAATATAATAATTTATTTTTTTAAAAAAAAAAATCAAAATTCAAAAGCCTTCAATATCATGAATAATTCTACCACTTCTATTTGAAATGACTTTTTAAGTATTAGTTAAACGTATAATAACAACTTTTATCGAATGGTAGAAGGCCTATATTCTCAATCTTGCGATCATTATAAGTAGTGTAGTATTGTTGGATTTATAAAATGTGAGTGAAAAAATGAAGAGTTGCGACTTTTATGAAAAGTTGTAATTTTTATAAAAAAAATTGTGACTTTTATAAAAGGTTTTGACCTTTTCGAAAGATTGTGATCTTCCTAAGGTTTGTGACCTTTTCGATAATGAATAATAAGAACTTTTTCACACTACCTTTTGTTTTCTAGTAGTCTAAGTGTACTTTATTGTTGTTGAGTGGTTCGCTGACACTGTGATTTTAGGTTTCATTAACTTTGGATACTTGAGGGGAATAATTTTCTCAAGGGGACACTGTGTATTCAGTGGGTTCGAAGTTGTTCTTTAAGAAAAATATTTTGTATATTGTTTCTAATATGTTTCTGGTTCTATTTCCTCTACTAATTTAGTTTTCTAGTTTTAAAAATACTCTTCAAACTTTATTATTTCTTATTAAATTCTTCAAAAATTTGTTTTAAGCATCTTTGAAATTCAAGATCAACGACATGTCCAACTTGAAAACTAAGGAATCGATCAACTAGAGCCACTCAAAAATTAGCCATGTGAATAATTGTGAGTCAAACTTTTTTCCAATAGTCATCTTCCATAACAAAAATTAAAAATCCCCATGTTTTGTCCATTTCCTTGCCAATATTAGCAGTATACTTTTATATTTTAAAATTCTTTACTTTGAATGAAGAACCTTAGCATGCTAATATCGATATACTTAATAATTTCAGACAAGTTACTATAAAATTATTTATGGTATTTGAACCTTTTCCTTAATTATTTATTACTCCTTTTGATATTAATGAAATTATTCTGCAAGATTTTGTGGACATAGTCAGACACAACTACTTAAATATTTAATCTAATCCTACTTGGGAACAGTTGTCTATTTATTTAAAAATTGAATTGTATAGTTGCGTATTTTAATTTGAAAATTGCATTATTGTATCTCCCATTTCTTATGATCAAAAGTCTAGTCTTTTTTTGTCAAGGTTGACTTAGTTTTTGCGGTCAACGCATGAAAATCCCACAAAATGTGGTGATCAAATTAAATATTCATAAAAGAATATATCCAAAAGCTGCAATTTCCTTTTCTGCCTTATGCGTACCTCCAAAGTTACAAGTTGTTAGAGTCAATCATCTCTTTAATCATATTATTTATTTTTATATTGTTTAATTGTTATAATGAAATATTATCGTAAGAAGTATAAAATGAAAATTAATTATTTTATTAAAATATTAAATTGTTATATTGAAATATTGTCGTAGAAGATACTAAGATTTAATTTTATTTATTTTCAAAGAATGTCACTTTTTATATTTATATCTTCTTATATTCATTTTTACTTTCTCATTTAAAAGCGAAATTCACTTTAACAATAATCATATTCATTAAGAAATAAAATGAATACACTATGTAATTTACTAGATTATACTTATTTTATAAATGTCTTATGAAAGTTGAACACCACTAGAAAATAAAATTCTAGCATAAATTTAGAAAGACATTAATTTTTATCTTGAATTTATAAGTGACACTTATTTGGGATAAATTGCTTTTGCTAAAGTAATATTTATTTTAGGACAGAAATGAAGTGCATAGTTTATCACAATAGCAATGACTATTATCATATTAAAAAACTTGAAAAATAATTTCAAAAAGAGCAATTTATTAGTGGTAATACTAGTTAATAAGGGAAAATGATTGGTTTTCTCTTGGTATGCTAAAATGAAAGTTTAAGTGAAAATTATTTTTAGCATAATAAATAGATTAAAAAAATGATTATCACACACTCCCTCGTCCACAATTGTTTGTCATGGTAAGGTCTCTCAAGGAAAATTTAATACAAGGTATAATTTAACTAATATAACCTACTATACCAAAAATATCAAAAGTCTACCTAACTTTTCAATTGAACTACACTATCATTAAGGGTAAATTTGGAAAAAAATGACTAATTGTCTTTTAATTATTTAAATTAACAATTAATTTTGAATATTTATTTTTAATATATCTGTCAAACAATTGTGAACGGAAGAAGTAACATATTTAAAATTATAAAATGTAAATATTTATTTTCATTTTAAAAAAAAATTATGACACATAAACTAAAGGTGAAAGGATAATATGAGAGGATTTTTTTCTAAAGTGCAATTCTAACTCAGTCACATATGTAGATGTCATTCTTGTAATTAATTTGATTTTTTCTGGTCCCAGTTGTGACTTGTGATTAGTCCACCACTTTCTAAGAAATTGCCTGGAAGCAAACCTCCCTTTCACTAATGGATGAATTATCATTCAAAAATTGAACTTGTAATATTCTGTACTTTTCATTTGTATTCAGCGAAAGAAAGTTTTTTATGAGATAAAAATGTACGCTTTTGATCAAATATTAGTTGATTATTTTTCTTTTTCATATATATATATTATTAAGAAATCATAAATAAGAAAAAAAATTAATTGTAAGAGTAATATAGATAAAATTAATTAATGTTTTCTTAATTTTAGTCTGGTAGACAAATAATATTTCCTCTGTTCCTATTTAGTTGTCCACTTTAGAAGTAACACACATATTAATACACCAATTATTATATTAGGTTAGTTACAATTTTATCCTTAACTTAAAAGATTATGCAACTCCCCAAGTATAATAAATGTATTTTCTGATTCCAAAAAACATGCATTACAACTTAGTAGTACTAGAAATTTTCTAGAATTAAATAAGGATATATTAGAAAAAAAGTTGTTATCCTTTCTTGATTTGTTAAAATGAATAAGTAAATAGGAACAAATATAAAAAAAATATGAACAACTAAATAGAAACAGAGGGAGTACTATTGAATAACTATTATTAGTAAAACAATATATTAATATGAGAAGAAAGAAGCAGATAGCTAAGCAATTTTAAGGGTGTACAGGGTTAGCTAAATAATAATGGCATGTAATTAATAAAGAGAAATGTGCCTAAAGCAATAGATAAGCACAATGTGAACCATCTACCTTTTATTTTTTAGTATTATTTTCGAGTACCTTAATTTTGCATTTTTTTAACTTTTGTTTGGTTTGACAACCAACAAATTGGCTATATTAATGCAAAATGGACTCAAAGGGTTATATGAATAAATATCATCAATTACCATTCAACTAGGAATAACAGAAATTCAAACAATCTTATACAATAAACAGAACATAAAATTTGTCTAAATTATGCTATAGCATATTATTTCAAGATTTAAAAATATGTACAATGTCTACATTTTTAAAGGAACACATAAATTTCCTAATATCTTCATAAATACTCATCCCATTTTTTTCATCCTATGTTATTAAATTTTACACTTTTGACCATCCATTTTTATAGTATTTTCTAACATTGTATGAGTTATAATAATCCATAGCTGCCATTTTAATTAGTGATTTATTTTTTTTGGATCGTGTTAGACGATACCTCCCCTATATTACAAAAGTAAACGGGAAGACCTTTAGCTAAAATGTTGCACATGGGTTTGTGTGACCGGTATTTTTTTTTTGGAAAAAAAAGGAAAATTTAAAAAATTGACATTTTAGGCATGTTCAGTATAGATATTTTTTCATATTCAATTTGGTGGAGTTTTGAAATACTTTTTTCGTCTCAATTTATATGAGTTACTTTTCATTTTAGTCAATCTCAAAATAAATGATATATTTCTATATTAAGTAACAATTTAATTTTAAAATATTCATTTTACCCTTAGGGGGTGTTTGGCATGAAAGAAAATGTTTTCCTAAAAAACAAGTAGATATTTAACTTATTTCTTATGTTTGAAGTTGAAAGAGAGTTTTGGAAAATGTTTTAACTTAAGTTTTGAAGGGAGGTTATTTTTCTTAAATTTGAAAAAAGAGTTGATCCGGAAAATATTTAACCCAACCAAACATGAGAAAATTGAAAAATATTTTTCGAAAAATGCTTTCCTTCATACCAAACACACCCTTAATGAAATGATTTGTGATCAAACAAATTTCTATCAGTTATTAGAGCACAAATTCTGAAAGTTTTTCTTTTTTCTTACGTTTCGTGTCGAGTCAAATTAACTCATATAAAATGAAATAGAGGGAGTAATATCTTTTTTAGAAAGTAAGTTTTTTTATAAAGAAAATGACTATATTGGTAAAATTAGAAAAAACAAGTTTAACAAGTAACATTTTCTACCAAATCTTATGTTTATCCACTACTCATATCCTTTCACACCAACTCTCTTAGTATTTATCTGAATAATAAAAACTTTTATAATAATATTTATTATTTACTCATAAATAAAAAATACACTTATGAGAACATGTATTATGAAGGAGACGGGCAACACCACATTTATCAAACAGCAACAAATGTGGATTATCACAAATTACTTCAATCATATCAAAATATCTATGGTAATTTATTAAAATAGTTACAACAAAATTATTTATTATTTTACATACAGTTAACTCTTATTTTATCTCAATTTAAAAACGATAAAAACTTTTTAAATAATTATTTTTATAAAGCATGTGGAAAAATTACGATATATGAGTTAAACGTAGAAAATTGATTTATTCTTTTATTTATCAAAAAGTTTTTAGGAAAGACACTTAGCACACGGCAGTGTTTTGGCATGGTCAATTTTGTCTTGGTCGTTGGACTAAACTTTAGATTAGATAAATTATATATTAAAGTAAGTAAACTAGCTAGGAAAATGTCAAAGTAGATGACATTTGGCATAAAAATACTGGGTCATCTTTTCCCATGACACACATAAATAACCTGGTCTTTACTCCTAATTTATTTTGAATTTAATTATACTGATGTGAGTATGTTAATTTAAAAACTTGAAATTTATATTACCCTGTTTTATTTTAGATGCCATTTTTTTGATTTTAAGAGTCAAACAAATTTATCTTTGATCATTATTTTTTTATAGATCTCAATTATTATGATTCATAGTACTTTTTACGTAATTTGCAAATATATAAATTTCATTTCAAAAAAATTGAAGATTCCATGCGTAAATTGTCGGTTAAACTCAAACTGTTTGATTCTCAAAATATAAAAGGTGTCATATAAATTGGAATAGACGGAGTATGTTTTTTGATAGTTTTTACAAAACCTAGGTATTCCCGCTAATTATCATAAGATTTTAACATAACATGAATTGAGTTAATTATAACTGCTTAAAAGGGTGATTTTATCGTGTGAAAATTCTATATACTACATAAAACTTAAACTCTTAACTTTTTATACCTTCATGTTATTTACGCGAAATAATTTACTTTGTTCTGATATTTTTATTACAAGTTACAATACACAAATACATACAAATAGATTTGATTAATTAAAATAATTATTGCAGGAATATTCTCTAGCTGCCTAGTTGATTGTTTAAAAACAGTATAGTATGTTTTTGAACTATTCGTCTCAATAATATCTTGTACGAAACAAAAACATACGTGAGTTCTCATAAGGCTAATTATTTTAGCCCCCCCGGTCCCTTCATTTTGTTACTTGGTCCTAATTGATCCGACATACCTTTTTATAAAATTTTAGTTAGAAGAGCATTTTATCAAATAAAATTTATTGGTGATGCTTTGAAACTATAAATTTGTCGATTTTACTATTTTATCTGATTATTTTATAGTGAGGGTAATATGAAAAAAATTAATTAAAAAACTATTTTGATTTGTTGAAATAGATAGTTAAAATAAAATATTATTTTTTATATAAAGGTTTAGCAAAATGAATCGAAGTACTACTAATTGGCAATATAAAAATGGTTAGGAAAACTATATGCACAATGAAAGCATACCATAATCATGATGCTTATATGAAATAATAGATAATTAAAGTGTTTATGTGTCATAGCATATTTATATATGTTCTAGCATAAACAATTTAATTATTTATTGTTGAGATTCTATTGTGCATATAGTTTTTTTTTTTTTTTAACAAAAATAATCTATCAAATTGTGTGAATTCCAAAGCATATGCCAGATCGAACATTGTGTTCTTAGCCATTTAAGTGAATACAAACATAATTTTGCTCGACTTGAGCTGGAAATATTGTACTACTTTGTTTTCTTTGTTTTTGTAACAATGCATATCTACTTTTGGAGCATATGATTTTTTTTTAAAAGACAATTCTTGTTAATAACATAAACATATTATATTCTTAGGAATATCATCGTTAAAAACGATAAATTACATTATGCATTATATAGTTCAAATTATGATTTCAAAATTATTTTAATGTTATATTACTAAAGGTTAGTACATTCCATTAAGGCTAAATTTGGTGATTTGAGTAAAATTAATAGAATACATGTCAATTTAGTAGGGTATCATTGCTTAGAAAATGAAAGGAGAAAAGACCTTCCCCATATCAATAAAAAAAAGATTAATTAAGTATCCCATGAATGAGTAATTAAAGTCTTTAATCAACAAATGAAATTAAGACTTGTTAATAATAATATTGTTAATAAAACCACTTAGTATCCTAGTAATCAATGTCAACTTGTTTCCATGTCACTCATTACAAGAAAAAGTAATACCTCAATCAATATAGGTTCAACTTATGCTAGACTTGGTCCAAATCTCCAACCATTATAGTTGACATATTATTACTCCTTTTTAAAAAAAGTAATTTAGAGCATTGATAGAATTGCAAGTAGGAGAAAAGAGAATGATACAAAGAAAATAAATGGATAGAGCAGCTCAAGCATATTAATGGCCTAAAAAAATCAAATGAGGTCTTAAAGTTGAACTGTTAATAACTTTTATATAATTGTTTCTTCTAATTTTTAATTGATTATATAACTATTCTTATTTTAAGTTATTTTTCATGAGATATAGTACTCCAAATATATTAAATTTTTTCTAATAATTCCTACATTTTTACGAAAAATTTATTTTTTCTACAAATAATATTGAATATTTGTTAAAAAATAATAGTTTATAACCTATTTTTATTAAAAATAAGGCCATTAAATTTGGGGATCTAGGACATATATCTTTTTTTAACACTGTGGAGTAATCCCCGTAAGTGGGTACCATTTCCTTGGTAATGTTTAAGGAGTAACTCTTATCAACTTAACTTTGTATAAAAAATTATTAAAATTAATTTTACAGATTCGAATTTTAGAACTTTTAATTAAAAATCATACATACATATATATATATCTTATAAATGTAAAACTTTTGTGCTTTTATCTTTTTTTCCACACATATTTTCATCTTACATTTTTATATATATATATATATATATATATAAAAAAAATTGTAAATAACTTTTTTTTCATTAGATTCACATTTTCTTTTTTACTTCCTAAAAAGCAAATTTAAAGAAGTGGATAAAATGGTACTTGTTGCATAAATATCAGGAATATGCCATGGAAATCTCCCCACGTAAAATATTTATCTATTAAAATTCAAGTTTTTTTTAAAAAAAATAAAATGACAGAAGCAATCCTATCTGGAGTAGATTTATTTAAATTAGGAATATTTTTAATTCTTTTTTCCAGTTAGATTAGGAAATCTTTAAAAAAAAAAAACGTCATATTTTTTTCCACCTGCATTATAGAATTTCCATAGGTGAAGGAGAAGATACAGGGTGCGTGGGGGTGGGTGTGGGGGGGGGTGGGGTTG
>NC_028638.1:58698777-58735632 GCF_001406875.1 Solanum pennellii | reverse complement strand
GGTGGGGTTGCATCGTGTGTGTCTCTATATATAGTTTATCTGTAGAAAGAGTGTTGAATTAGAAGAAAAAGAAGAAGAACACAACAAACGGCTACAATTTAGCGTGTTTTTATATAGTCAAATTCAATCCACAAAGAAAAAAAATTGTAAAATAACTTCCCCTCTCATTGATAATGGCAATTCCATTGCTGTAAATTTGAGAGGGAAGGGGGTTTCTTTTTTCTTCAAACAATCTCTCTTTTCATAATTCGTTTATCTTCTGAATTTTACAGAAGGTAACAAAAAATCTTGAAAAAGAGAGGAAAAAAAAATACAAAAAATTGGAAGAAGCCAAAGTTTCATTGGCCATTTTTAGAGGAGGGGTTTGAAAAAATTATCTTGGTAGTGCTCATGGTGTCTGATATTTATTACCCTTCAAAGAAAAGCGACGATTTTTGTGAAGACGTTTGTGGCGAGGTACCTTTTTTCCCTTTTAATTGTCATTCACCATTTTATGTGCTTAATAGTTTGGAATTTTAGTAAATATTGGTTTTTTGTTGTTGGGTTTCTGGGGAATTATGAAATATGTGGGTTTTTTTTTTCATTCTGGTATTGCTTATAAACCCTAAAATCTTGAATTCGGATGATGTGGGGTTGCTCTGCTTCCAATGAGGAATTTTATTTTCATAACAATATGCAATTTGGTTGTTTTTTCTTCTGGAAATTTGTGGGTGTGTTGGGGTTTTGGGAACTATTCATATGGATATTATCTAAACTGATGGAAGATTCAGTTTTCTTATGGTTGGATGAAAAGCTTTGAAACAAAAAATTAATATGTTGTTCTCCTCTTGAAAGATATTTGGGAATTTCTAAGGGGTTCAATAAACTAATGTGTGAATATTTGATTGTTTCAAAGGTTTGCTGCTATTTGCATCTTTCTAAAATCATCTTTTTGATATGCAGCAGTCTACCCCTGGAATAGTAAGTATGTCGAGACTAAGGTGTATGCTTCGAGGATTGGATTTAAAGGCTATTGTCTTTTTGGTTGTTTTTGTGCCATTATGTATAGTTGGTATATACTTTCATGGACAGAAGATTACCTACTTCCTCCGCCCAATATGGCAATCTCCTCCAAAGCCCTTTATTGAACTTACCCATTATTATCATGAGAATGTCTCTATGGAGAATCTTTGCAAGCAACATGGATGGGGAATTCGTGAATATCCTAGGCGTGTCTATGATGCTGTTTTGTTTAGTAATGAAGTGGACATGCTTACTATCAGATGGAAGGAATTGTATCCTTACATCACACAGTTTGTTCTGCTCGAGTCAAACTCCACGTTTACTGGATTACCAAAACCATTTACTTTTGCTATTAACCGGGACCAATTTAAGTTTGTTGAGCCTCGATTGACTTATGGAACCATTGGAGGAAGATTCAGGAAAGGTGAAAATCCGTTTGTTGAAGAGGCATATCAGAGAGTAGCACTCGACCAGCTTTTGAGAATAGCTGGAATAGAGGATGATGATTTGCTGATAATGTCCGATGTTGATGAAATTCCTAGCAGGCACACTATCGATCTTTTAAGATGGTGTGATGACATTCCTCCAATTCTTCACCTTCATTTTAGGAATTACTTGTACTCTTTTGAATTTGAGCTTAAGCACAGAAGTTGGAGAGCTTCAGTCCACAGGTATCAGAGTGGCAAGACTCGATACGTACACTATCGTCAGACTGATTACCTTTTGGCAGATTCAGGTTGGCATTGTAGCTTTTGCTTCCGCCACATCTCTGACTTCATATTCAAAATGAAAGCTTACAGCCACACTGATAGAGTGAGGTTCTTGCATTATTTGAACCCTAGAAGAATACAAGATATCATTTGTGAAGGATCTGATTTATATGACATGCTTCCTGAGGAGTACACATTCAAGGATATCATTGGTAACATGGGACCTCTACCTCATTCTTACTCAGCCGTGCATCTTCCTGCGCATTTGCTGGATAATCCCGAGAAGTATAAGTATCTCTTGCCCGGGAACTGCAAAAGAGAAAGTGGCTAAGTTGTTATCACAAAGTTGGACGCATTTTCGTAACATAGGAGGTGTTCATGTGCCGATTTTATGTTGCACCATGAGGGACTCTTATCAGGTAATTGATGATGGTCGTCTGGCAGTGCTTTATACATTTGAACCGTATATGCAACAAAGTGTCGGTAAACAGGGAAGCGGTCGGGTGTATATTGTCTTTTTTGGGTTCATTTGAGGTGTCAGTACATTCATTTGTCAAGTAATAAATTAATTTAGGGGTGATGTGAACTCTTGGGTAAACTTGATTGTTTCCTGTCTGTATTACATAACCCTGAGATAGAACTCTTTGAATGACAATGCTCGGGCTTTTTGATTGTAGAATTGGTTTTGGTATTCTTTTGCTCCTGTTAGAGACATTTATTCCAATTTATAGATCTTGTTTCCCAAATGTGTTGCACAGAAGGCATGTGGAAAAGAATTGAGCTCTCAGTTAGAACCCCAGTCATTGTGTTTTTTGAGATTCTGTTTGGTTTAGTATTTTCATATTGGGGTAACTAGACCAATTCTGAAACTAATGCATGTTTAGTTAGCCATGTGAATTGAGCAAGTGATTTCAGTCACTCAGAGCAATAGATATGCTAGAAAAATGAACATGTTTTCGGGCAATGCATTTAGGACAGTTTGAGTCTCTTGTAGTTGGTAATTTGGTATTTGATTCCTATGAAACAGTTCCATCTGTGGAACAATTGTTTCCATATTTAAAACCTAAGATTACAAATCTTTTTTGAAGCAAGTAATCATTTTCTTTGTAAGGTGGATGTTCTTTGTGCTAGTGTTAAAATACTTTTTTTTCCCTCTAGTTTTTGCAGGATTGAATCTCATCTTTGAATCAAGAAGTCATTTTCTGTCTTTTGCCTTTTTAGGATGAAATTTTGATATTGTTGTTCACTACTTAATCAAGATGTTTCTTTCACCACAAAGGTGACTTGTGGCTGTAATTTTTTTTGATCTATGTGAAGTTCCCTTTTAACATTGTTCATCTGGCAAGCACGGTGAGAGACTTAAATATGTATTATTGTGCATGCTTAAACATATAAATGCAAAGAAATACATATGAAAGAAGTCGGTAATAGACCCTTGTAGTTTGATCTTTCCGCTAGCCGCTCGTAGCACATCCATCTGTTGTCAAAACAGTTAAACTTGGGAGCATGTACTCCAATAATACAAAAAAATTCTTCACTTAATACAAAACTAGCAAAGACACAAGCATTTATCTTTAAAAATGATATGAAAAAAACGAAAAGGTAGAAGTCAAACAAAATGTCTTTCATATCACAACGCATGGAATCAGACAATGAAAGATGCATAAGAAAGCAATAGAATCCTGTCCACACTTCAAGTAAAATATAAACTAGCACAAACGAGAAACTTCCCGAAGTTTTTGGGGGTCAGAACAGAACATGCTGAATAGAACAGAAGGGATATGAGAGTCTTAACAAGAGAAATCAGAACATTAAATCAAAATTTGAGCCAATACAATAAGCTAAGGTGTAACAATTCCGACTCCCAAACATTGAACCTTGGTATATTGTAGTAGGTTCTTGCAACAACTCCTTCAACTTGTATATCGTCCAGCATTTTAGATATAGCAACCAATATTTGTGTTTTCTTTTCTTCTGTGGGCTGTAGTAATGGTGGGAAAATGAGCATTTTTTGATAAGGATTTGTTGAAACCACGAAAACTGAAATTGAAGAAAGATTCCTGTAGCTATTCAAGAACACAATCTTGTTGAAGTATATTCTCCATCCCAGAATGCATAAAGCATTATCTCATTGCCATCATCTCTATAGCCGGTCCAACCAACTAAAGATATTCTCTTGAGAACCAAACGGCAAATCCTGGTAAAACACAACATCAGATTCAGCTACACATGCTATTATTATACATATAAAACAAAAAACACATTACCATCTACAAGGATGGGAAACTTACTGCAAGTTGGAAGTCTGGAGGACTATCCAGTTCCAAGTTATCCAATTCTGAAATTCCACAGGTTGTGTTACCATTCACTTGTGGTAAATGGCAAGTGCTATGAGTGTAGTCAACAGAAGGGCCAAGATTGGGTCCAAAACTATCAAGAAGTGAATAATCATTATGTTCATCACACAACAGAGAATTATGAACATCATTTGCATCAGCTGCTTGTGATTCTCCAGCCAAGCATGTGGAGTACTCCATCTCACACTTAATTTTAGCATCAGAAGGCTGCCCTGGTTCTTTGGCAACTTCCACTTCCTAAACAACAAAACGAAGATCAGTGTACGAAAAAATTATGTTAAAAAAATGCATATAGGTAGAAAGAACTACGTGAAAAATGTATTCATGAGTTAAAAACATGCAATTTTGCAAACAGAAATAATGTACAGAACAGCCAAAGATGCAACTGCATCATCCAATTGTTTTTACCTGATCAGGTGAGAAGGGTAAAGATTCATCTAAAATATCATCATAGGAAGGGGTTTCTCCATCTCGATGGGGATTGGGTGTAACTGTCTTGGGAGTTGTAGGCCCAGTTTGATTCGCTCCCACACTGGCTTCCTCATTGTCACAACAATCATTGGCCTTGACAGATTGCTTCTGCTGTTGGTAAAAGATTTTTGAAACCACATATTCACCTTCTTTTTCATCTTCATCAGGGCCCAGGTGGTACTGATGCATTACCCAATTAGTCTTTTCCTGCTTCGACCCCTTCTTAAGAGTTTGATAGAGAACCATGACCTTCTTGCATCCCTTTTGGAATCCGTTCTCCATAACAACCTTGGTCTTTCCAGTCTTGTGCCAGCGGACATGTTCTTTCATCAAATTATTTTCATCATGAATCTTTCTACGCTTCCGTTTACCAGTTGCATATGCATTAGTAATGCGATAAAAGAAGTGAACGCTACTTCCATCCTTTTTTGCACCTGAAGCAAAATAAGAGATTGAGGAATGAAATTCTGCCATAACATATTGATGGTTGTCCGGTTTCAACCAGAAAAACGGAAACATGCTCGTTACAACAACTAACTTTTGCTACATTTTCATTTCTAGATAAATGCAACCCTGAAAACAACAATAGCCTTTTCTGATGATAGCCTTCCCTCTATTTATTTCACCAGTACGGCTTATTGACTTGATTAATGCAGTTAAAAGCAAACATTAGCTAGTTTATTGAAGAACTGGGTGTGCTACAAACCAGGAAGATTTTCAGGATGGGTGTAGCAAATTCCTTCGTGAACCTCAAGGGTCGGGATGAACTCATCAATGAATTTGTGTTGCTCTGAATTTCCCACCCCACACTTTGCTTCTAAATGCTCCACGAGCTCAGCATCAGATGGATCAAATTTCACACCAACAGGTAGACCAGGCCATTCATGAGAAACCTGAATAAGAAAGCAGTAGAATATTGAAGCAGGCTTTGAGCAGCTAATTTACAACTATTGGTTGGCCTAATCTTGAACCAGGGGAAAAAAGAACTTTCTTTACAAGAGAAATTTTCAACTAGACAAAACAGTTTGAGAAAGCTGTTAAGAAAACTACAAGAGGTAAGTAACTTATGCATGAACACTTGTTAACTTACATCTTTGTTGTCAATAGAGTAGTTGCAGTTTGGGCATTGCCGCTTTGCCCCACAATCTTTGATTTGATGAGCAGCAGGGGCACTGGCATTTTTAACTTTACTTGCAAGTCCTCTGCCATTAATAAGCCAAGACCTGGATCAATAAAAAAAGAAACAGATTAGAACTACAAATCTTCTTATGGTTACATATATAATTGACAAAAGAACAACAATGTCATCCAACAGATTCAAAAACTTCGATTGAAGCCTAAAAGAAATATACTTGACAATTAACAATACAACAACCACAACAACATACCCAATGTAATTCCACTAATGAGGTCTAGAATACTTAACAATTAACTATAAGTTCAGTAAATACACTTGATAAATTCAATAATCCATCTGGTTTCACTATCAGTTTAGACCTAAGACCAATTTTTCCAAATCTTTCTATGACACTGACATATTGAACAGGTAAATAGACAAATTTCAACATGAGGTTTTGATATGACTCATTGCAAGCAAAATTTGAACCTAGACAATATTGGGCAGATGATCAAGAACATGAGACCATCAAAAAATTTGGGCAATTAGAACCAATGGGGACTTCCAGCAATCACCCAGTTAAAGCACACATTTCACATTTTCAATTGTAAACACAGAACATGCTTTCAGCATTTTCAAATACGTTAAATAATCTGATGAAGAATAACTCAAACGCCATTCACAATGGCCTTTCGTATCCCAAAACGAATAATAAATCTAAACCCAGATAACCCAAAATCCTTAAGAAACTACACTAGTATTCAGCATAATCCCCAGGAGCAAACACAAATCTTAGAACGGAAGCGACCGAAAAGATAGAATTTTATTTCCAGAATTCTTTAAAGATTCAATTTTTAAACCATCTTTTTGATCATTCCAAATCAAACCCAGATCAATTTTTTTTTGGCCTAAGAACACCAAAACTTTGAAGTTTCATCACAAAAATTAATCCTCACCTTCCCATAAAGGATCGAAAACAAATTCAAGATTTCTGAAGAAAATTCGGTGAATCTGAGTTTCAGTGTATCTATTAAACACATTCGAAGAAGAGAAAAAACTCTGGTTTTATGGTGCCTGAATTTTGCCCCCTTTCTCCACTGGACTAAGCAAGCTGGACGGTTGGAGTGTGAATGAGCGGGAAATTTTATCTTATGAGGTTTGGGATCCTAGCCTTAGGTTTGGATGAGCATTGCGTTCATCGATGTTACCGAACCATAAGTTTGACATGGGCCCAGTGTTGACCGAACCTCGGGTCTGCCAGTGACTGAGCTTTGGAAGTGAAATGTCCTTTTTAGAAAAATGGGTAATGGTGTTAAAACGGTAAATTTATCTGACCCGAATTCCTTGCTCCCCAAGCTATAAATAGAAATGTTTTTATGTTTAATTTCACCTTTTCCCCCTTTTTAGTAGATTTGTCTTTTTTCAAAATTTTAAATTTCATAATATTAATCATATTATTACGATTGTTTTATGAGTAATTTTTCTAGATAGTCATTTCTATTTGTTTTAGGATTACAATATCACTCAACTTTGTTTATTTTTCTTAAAATATACTTGACACAAAAAAATACATTATTTTTTTCCTACTAGAGTGTAATGTCACATTTTTTAATTTATTATTAATAGTTTTTTAATTCTTTTAAAGAACGGGAGGAACCCACATAATTTCTTGAAGAACCGGAAGAGCTCATAGTACAATTCTTAATGTAATTTTTTTTACTGGGTATAAATTATAATGTGGGTTTGTCTATTTTTTCAAAAAAATCTATCTATATATAATAGGAGAAGTAAAAAGTGTCACATGTCAGCACCACAAATATTCAAGAATTTTAATTTTTCAAAAAGCATTTTAAATATGCTCTAAAAATACAATTAAAAAAATGAATTTTAATATAGCTATTTTAAGAAAATGAAAGTTCTTTTGTTAAAAAACTGTAACGACAAAAAGAATGAATAATTTTTAAATGCCTCTAATTTCAATTTTAAAGGAAAAAATGAACTTGAACTATCTTTTTTTTATAAAAACAATAATGGCTATTACGAGAAAAAAACGAAAGATCTTTAAATGCTTCAAATTTCAATTTTTAAGGTTAAAAAATGAAAATTGAAAATTGAATTATTTTATAAAAAATAATTGTAATGTCTATTTATATTTATCACACTCTCTGTAATTTTAGGGAATGCTCCAACAAAATAAAATGTAGAAATATCTATAAATAGGAGAAGAAAAAGTGCACCATAAAAAACTATAATTATTATTTAAAAAATTACTTAAAAAACTTAAAGTAAAAATACTAATTATCATTAAAAAGTTAAAAAACTTATTCTAAAAAATATTTAAAACAATCCATTAGTAGTTAGTTGTAGAAATAGGGTACTTTTTTCATTCATTTTTAAAATTTATCTTAACATATCTAAAAAACAAAACATTTCAAAAAACATAAATAGAAAATAATATTTAAAAAAAAAACATATTGCAACCTAATGTTTAAATAGGTTTAAAGCATATTTTTTTAATAATAAATAAATAATGTGACATGACATCCTAATAGGAGAGAGATAATGTATTTTTTGTGTCAAGTATAATTTGAGGAAAATATGTAAAGTTGAGTGATATTTTAGTCCCAAAACAAAAATAAATAATATCACTAGGTAATTTTTCAAACATTGATGACTATTTAGGAAAAAATACTCATTGTTTTATCTCTCCGTCACATTGGTATGTATAAACCTCAAAGATTAATTAGTAAAATTATTTTTTATTTATGATATTTAAGTAGGTGTAAAATAAAAAGTGATCAACTAATATAAAGTGATTGGAGTATAAATTTTTAGTAGTTTGAACTTATAATCCTCCCATTGTTTACTATCTTTGTCCACTTTAAATTGTAGTAATTTCTTTTTTTAAAGTCAAATTATAAAATTTTGATCAACATTATTTTTCATCATATTGTTATGTAAAAAGTTGTAAATTTTTAATATCTAACTTTTTGTTTAAAATATCAAATTAATGTAATTCAGTTTTTAATTTTAAAAATCAGTCAAATTTACTTTCGAAAGACGCAAAATGACAAATAAAAATAGACCAAAAAAAAACTTTTAAACTATGAAACAACATATGATACTCTTTCCATTTCTATTTTTTGATACACAAAGTTTAAGAAACTAAAAAAAAAAAATTTGTAATTTAAAATTAATACGTAATATGTAGAATATTTCAAAATCAACTTTTAATCTAGTGATTTTGAATGAAAAATTTTATTATGTGGAGCTATTTTGTTTCTCGATATGTGGACACTTACTTTAATCTAAGGATGCATGCATATTATCAATGTAACTTTTTTCTACCCAAGCTGATATATCATTCATGAGGAGCTCGATCAAGCTAGGTAAATTATTATTTTGGAATTTTTTTGCATATAATCACTTAAAGTTAGCTTAATTATATTGTATAGCTATAATTCGTTATTTATGATTCGTAGGTACATGTTATAGGGAAGAGAGTGACAAGCGATATTGGAAGAAGGAGGAGAGAGGCGAGTGAGAGAGGTGAATTATATATGTATATTTATCAAAATAATTATGTATAGTAACTGATATATATATACATATATATTTGTATTTTGGCGAGCAGGATTGGGAGAGGGAGGTGAGAGGCGAGTAAGAGGGGCAATAATTTGTATAATTCGCATCTCGTTTATATAGTTGACGGTTACGTTTGTATAATTCGCGTATTTTTGTACAATTGTGTAATGTAAAATCTAAAATTACACAAATATAATAAAACTCAAAATAACGATTTAATACAAACATAAATATATGTACTTTAAACAATTATACAAATTATTATATCATAAAAAATTCGAAAAAAACACGTTTATACAAACTTTAATTAATATTCATGTATCACCATGTTTTTTTAAAAGAAGAAAAAAAAAATTCCTTGCAGTTAGATAGTTGCACTTAATTAATTCCTCTACTTTAATTTATTTCTCATATTTTTTTTTGGCATAGAGAATTTTTCTAAAAGTAACTTTTGAATTTTATAATTTAACATGAAGAATATATCAAATGTGTTTTTATTTTTTTAAGATTAAAATGTCATGTGAAATTAAATAATTATTAATAGTAAAAGAAACATATATTTTTTTTTTGATAAACAAAAAAACACAAATAAATTTTTTCAAAAAATAAATATTGAATTATACATTATAAAAATTAAAATCTCATTTTATTAAATTAATTGAGAAACTTCCTGGTTTGAGGTTACAAGAAAATCCAACAGTAGGATTCACTGCAGAGAGCAGAGCAATGATTATTTGCTGTTGTTCCTGTTGATGTTTGACACGTGTAATCATCCCTTGTCTTATAAGCATCAATTATATGTGTAGTCAACCAAATACAATATATGTACTTAATTCAAACGTTTTTCAGATATACAAACACTCCCTCTTTATGTGTATAACTATAATCACAAATTTTGAACTCACTAAAACCAAATTATAGACAACTAGTACAATAAAGAACTTATAAAAAGGTCTCGAAAAAGCAATAGTCCTTTAATTTGCTTGATGCAAAAGTAAAACCAGCACATAGGCAACTAACTCTTTAACATGCAATTCCTTGAAAGTTGAAAACTGATGCACACGCCCTGTTTTTTATTAATTGCCACCCATGTCAAATACCATTCGTTCTTAATTTTTTTCGTATAATCACTAAACTTTTTAAAAAACACCCACTATCAGAAGTTCTTATTTTCACTCGTAAAGAATGGTTACAGCTTACCAAATCAACAACGCTTATCTAATGAAAGTCAAAATATAGTTATCTCGACTCTTGTTTGTTGCCAGAATACATTATCATTGTCCCATCGAGGAATATCTGAATGCAAAATATAATTTTTATCTATCAAGGTGTATGACACTGTGATGAGGAAAAAGTAAGCACTCTTTTTAATGAAGCATTATTTATGTGTCTTTGTCAACAATGTCGTTGTAGTATAGTGGTAAGTATTCCCGCCTGTCACGCGGGTGACCCGGGTTCGATCCCCGGCAACGGCGATTCTTTTTTTTTTTGTGCCATAGAGCGCCGACAGGCGCGATACTGACTGCTCAAATAATTGATTCCTTGGTCCTCCTAAGTTTTGTTCGTATTTAGTAATTTCAATGGTGGACCTAACAAACATTAACTTTCAATCTCAAACATCCAACACCTAATTATTTCTTGCCAACCTCCACTGTCCTAAAATTCATCCTTCAATCTATCCTTCTCCTTCATTTTTTCTGTAAAAAAATATCCGAATATATCGAATTTTCAAAGGTGAAAAATGAACTTTCAAAGTTGAATGAACATAATAATCTCTCTATATGTTTATTTTGCTAGTAATGGTACGTACTTCAGTTAAATTACCTTTAAATTCTTCAAAAAAAAAACTGTATTTTGACCTACGGGATTACTCTATTTTTACACTTCACGAAATGTTAGCAAGTTGTGGAGAATAGCTACATTAGTGAGTTCATATAATGCGCCAAAATGACGAGAAGTTTAACAAAATATTGGAGTACAGGTCTTTGGATGGACCTTATTTTTACAACTATAGTATACATCACATCAACCCAACTCCTCACAATTAAGTCAGAACACGTTCCCGCGAGTCTAGATCCTGCAACAACTTCCTTCACCTTTGAATTACCGTGGCTAAAACTCAAAAGTGTACCTTTTTATCTTATGTGGAAGAAAGACCAAAAGCTAAGTTATCTAGTGACATATCTGGGCTAAACATTTTGTGAGCTTACTATATAATAAGATAGCTCAACTCCGAGTATTTTTCTAGGTAATTAACAAACTTTTCCCTTGGGGATCAGTAGCATTGGTTAAAACAGAAGAAGAAACCTCTTGGCTGATTCTCCATGGGTGTTTTAGGGGTCTCAACCGAGTCATCACGCTTGGACATTAAGGAGCTGGTACCTGGAGACTCCGGTGGTAACACATGATTCTCTGAAGTGAAAATCCTAGCTGGTATTACCGGTTCCGGAGGGGAAACTGAAGAGAGAAAATGAAGAAGCATCTGTATTATCTGAGTGAAGTTGGGACGAGTGTTTGGATCCTCTTTCCAACACGAAGTTACAATTACTGCCAAATCCTCGGGGAGATCATCTGCACTTGGTCTCACATTCTGCAAAACACACAAGGTATAAACTTGGTTTAGCGAAACTAAACAGCTATTAATTGTTATACTAAACTTCTTGCTGGATCCCAAGTTCCTTTTTTATTTTATTTATCGGGTGGTGCACGGCCCCGAACTCGGCGGATGATAGACAGTCCCTCTACCATTTTCCACTTAAATATAGGCTTTCGTCCCCACATCATGTGCTACACACGCTCTTACCGCTAGACCAAATCCCTGGGTCTCAAGTTTCTGCATTGTAATTATCCACGTATTTGTGTTCTTCAGTCAAAAGTTAGGTGATTTGAGACAAAAACAACTATTTTTAGAGTCTTCAGCTGTGTAAAAAACATTGGTAAATTAAAGGGCATTCAGCCAAAGTTGTACTAGTGTCCCAGTGGTCCAATTTAGTCTTTGATGTGCCCTTTGTAAAGGAGGCAGTGTGATGTGAACCAACTAAATGCTATCACATCTTAACCTCTCTCATCCTCTTAGTTTAGGAAAATTAAAATTATGATATTGAAATAACTAGATGACAAAGACCAATGGAGAGAAGATATTTACCTTAAAAGCAGCTGCATAAGCAGCCTGCAAATTAGACATGCCCTCAAATGGTAATTTGTTATGTACGAGTTCCCACAGAACGATTGCAAAACTGTAGGCATCTACTTTGTGATTATAATGCTTCTTCTCGCCGTGTCTTAAAGTAACCGTGCTGTAGAGCTGCCACAAAAAGGAGAGTGATAAGTCAGCACTATATAGCCATAGGAGAAGAGAAAGGGAACGGAAAATATATTAATAAGCACGGGGATTCAAGAATCAACCTCTGGAGCCATCCAGCGATAGGTTCCAGTTTCAGCAGTCATCATCTCTGTCAATGATTCTTCTCTTGCCAAACCAAAATCCGCAAGTTTGACAGTTTTGTGGTCCGCAGTCAAAAGCAAGTTCTCTGGAAGTAAATGCAAACAGAACCCAAATCAGAAAAATGATACTAACAGCCTTGTAACTTTTAAAGGAATAACAATATCCATAAATGTTGTCAACACCATTCGATTAGCAGAGAAGACTTGTAAAGTTTGAAATCATTGCTAAACCTTGACAAGTATAAGTTACACTACCAGGCCAAAGCAGACAACAATCGTAATTGCTGACACTAACTGTAATTTTGCATCTTCTTGATGCCTTTGTATATAACTCATAACTTCATTCATGAAAAAGAAATTAAAATATCTAAAAATCGCTATGCTCAATCTTGTAGTAGAAACTAAAATGATCTTATCATTTTATTTAGGAGCTCAAAATTTTCTAACCTTGAAAGAAGAAAACAAAAGAAAAAAAATTTCAATTTTCTCGACCACTTTATTAAAAAGGATGATGAGTAAGCATCTACTCTGCAGCACTTTCAGGGGAATTTATTCCAGTTAAAGTTTCTTATGTATTCACCTGCTCCTACCAACCATGTACTGGTAATATTGTCAAGAATCTAGTTCCATGTGATTTCACTAATGAGAGCATCTCTAGAGTACTATCAATTATTAACTTATCTGTTCTACTAACCCACAGACAAAAATAGGAACAGTGATCTGGAACCATATGCCAGATGAAATTACTTAACCAGTAATGTTTTTACCATACAGGGGCTATTGAGATGTGTGACCGTCTCATTTAAAAGCTTAAGTTGTTATAAAGAGAACACACTTATTTTTTCAATTATATTTTAAACACGTCCCTTCACGTGCGAGCTTGATTCTTTTTTCATGGGGCGAGCACGTGAAAATTCTATTCGATAAAAGGCGGCGGTGAGATTCCATCCCAGGACCTTTGCCTGCTCTAGTACCATATTGAAGCATGTGACCATTGAAACACATTTACTAGAGATCAAGACCACATAAAGGTTAAGAGATCAGTGGTGATTTCAGACCAGATCAAATGGATGTTGAAATGTCTGAATTTAACAATATGTAACATAAAAAAAACAGTGAAAGAGACGTATTAGTTACCAGGTTTTAGGTCGCGATGAATGATACCATGAGAGTGCAAGCACTCCATTGCACGGGCTATATCAAGGGCAAATCTAATAGCGACACCAGTATCCAAGCACCTTGGCCTCAGGTTCAGCAAGTATTTCCTCAGCGTCCCCCCGAGAAGAAGTTCAGTTACTATGACCATGACAGGCTCCTTGCAAGCTCCTATGAACTGTAAATGAAAAATAAAATGAAAACCAATAACCAATGTGAGCAATTCATTCAGCCGTCTTAACAACTCATCAAATAGATCATATCCAAACACAAGTTTGGGACTTAAAAACAACCTTCACTAAGTTCTTGTGTTGAACTCTGGATAACATAGCAACCTCCCTTCCAAAACGAGATTCCCTCTTGGCAATCTCCTCGGGTGTCTCCCCTTTATGCACAATCTTTATCGCTACATTCTGGTTTCTGTATCTGACAAGAACCCAACCAAAAAAATATAACTAAAGAAGCACAAAGCTGCATCAAGTCACACATTTAGGCTTTACTAATTTAACAAACTAGCACATACTTTTAAATCCCCAAACTTCAGAATCAAGAACAATATCTTTTTAGCAAAACACTTTGGGATTTTTTCACAAATAGCCAGTCGAATTCACTGTTTATTTTTTGAGCAGTATACATAGATTATACTCTGATAATACACCCTTATACACATACTATAAATCTAACGGAAACGTTAGCGACTATTTACTGTTAATTCTTCAAACATTTTCCTAAGATTAAACCATTGAACTAGCTGAATTAAATCAAACAGTAATGCCATACCTACAGAATCTAGCCGTATTAGTTCAGAAGTTCAAATAACCAAACAACACTTACAAATCAGTACAACAACAACAACATACCCAGTATGATCCAACAAGCTGAGTCCGGCTCTTACAGATCAGTCAAATACATAATTTTACTAACAGAGAAAGTAAACTTACTTTCCCTCATACACTTTGGCATGAGCACCCTCTCCAATCTTAGGACCAACAAACAGAAGCTTCGGATCAATTAACCATTTCGCCTCCAAATTGAACTCTTCTTCTCCGGAGTAAAACCCATTAGCAGATCCCATTTTCCAGACCCCAAATACTCTCCCCCTATAATAACTTCAAGAATGAACTAGTAGCACATCTATTTAACTACCAAATTCGAAACACTTAATAACAATTCACCTAGCATTTGAAGCAGCAAAAAAGTTCAAGACTTTATGACCAAGAACCAGAAAACTCAGACACCCACAAACCAGAAACAAATCTACAACACGTCCTTGTGTTTAAAACAAGAGAAAAATGAACCCCACAAACAAGAAACCCCAGAAATTCCTACTGGTTCAATTGAAAAATAAAAAGTTCAGAAGAAGTAGATCAGCTGGTTTGGTTGGTGGATCAATTGAGGCTATCAGGAGGAGGAGAAGAAAAAAGAGAGATAAATAAGGTGAAGAGTGAGTAGAATAAGAGGAAAGATAATGAAAGATAGAGATGGATGTTAAGCAATTAGGAGACTTTAGTTAGTGCTAATACTTTTTATTTATAAGTTGCTCTGGTTTCTTGATCTGCAAAGAAAAAAGAGGAAGGTGATGTGTGTGTGTGTTAAAAAAAAAAAAAAAAGTGGGGGTGGGGGGAGTGGTGGATTTTATTATCCTTTTGAATTATTTTAAGGAGACAATATAAATTATTTAACAAGAGTAAATGGAGACAAGGAAGGGTAAAATGGGAAAATAACTAGATGCCATTGAAAAGGATATTATATTTATATTGAGATTTTAATATAAAGAAAAAAAAAATGTTGGAATTGGCACATGGAAGATGGAAGAAGAAGAAGCAAGTACAATCATCTGATTTTTTAAACTTTTTTTTTTGTTGAAGTGGAATATGGTAGGGATGATGAAAAAATAAAAAAAAGATTTGGGGATCATTTGTTTAGAGTACTTGGGAGAAAAATAATTTGAGTATAAAATTGTGTATAATTAATTTTAAATGAAAGATTATTCACTAGATAAGGTAATGAAGGAGATGAACAACAAATTAATATTAATAAAACATAGTTTATCATACGTTGTTTAATTTGACTTGTTCAATTTACTCTTTTACTTGTTATTTTGATAAATAAAAAATGACAATATTCTTTTTACATATAATTTCATCAATTTACTTTGATAGTTAATATTCTTAAAAATATAGAACTTTTTTAATGAATAAATTAATTTTAAATTTTTTTAATTAATAAAAAATAAAAAAATAAATTTACTATATTAATTTTTTTTAATTAATTGATAAAGTAAAATATGAACAAGTGATGGGAATAGTATATAAGAATTGACTTTGACTATCTTTGATTACCCATCCAGAATAATTCCTAACCGTTTTGGAATACAAATAAGATAATTTTAAAAATAAAATAGCACTAACCCAATTTATTAATGGAGTAATACATATCACACCATATATTACTAGTAATTAGCGATTCAGAATAAATTATAAATAATAGATATATTTATTGAAATGGTTGAAATCTTAACAGCTTTATTAAAAAAATTTAGAATTGAATTATAAAAATAAAAAATAAATATTATTATGAACGACAACCCACCCCCTTCCAAATAGACAGTATAATGCAAAATTTCAAAACTTAAAGAGTTTCAATTTAAATAATATCAATGAGAAACAAAAAATTACTTCCTTATTTTAAAAATAAAAAAATCTATTTTAAAAATAATAATTTCTTTCCTCTTTTGATAATATTTAAACTATAAATTAAAAAAAATACATTTTAATCAAATAATATTAAAAAAAATTATTTAAAAGAAATTCGTATTAAATTAAATTAAGTCATTTAGAAAGAAAAAAAAACGAAAATAAGTAATACTTATCCTTTCGTAGTCCCAATGGAGGACAGTACCAAACAGTAATAAAAATCGGGTACCTAAGTACGTCCTCTATATTGTCCTCATATGTTGTACGGGATTGCATACACTTCCTTTGATTTTTTTCATTTTTGCTTCTTATTATTTATAAGTTAGAAAATAAAATAAATTATAGTTTAAGCGTAAGAAATATCACTGCATACCACACATATCATTTCTATAATACGATTATTAAGAGAACGTCTTAAATTTTTATCAAATATATATTTAGGCTAAAGTTCATGAAAAGGAATTGTTGGAAGGTTATTTTTTCTTAAAATATCTTTTTATCTTAATAGTTGATTAATTAATTTTTAATTTAATCGATTTCATAAATGATTCATATTGTTTCAAACTATTGTAATAGGATAATAACCAAACAATGACTATATTAAGGGTGTGCACAATAGGCTGCTTTCAATCCTATGGCGTTACATTGTCTCACTTTTTTTAATCTTAATTTCTAATTCTTTTGGGCGACGAAATCAACTTGTTTTGTATTTACAAGTCAAAAGTTTTGGACTTTTCTAATGCATTAAATTTGAAGTAACTTTTATTCTTAAAAGATAATAATATGCAGGTCATATCTCTAATAATTTAATGGCATAAGATGCCATGAAATTCTCATGCCTAAGAGTATAAGCACAGGGAGGAAGAGGTTGACTTTTAATAGGGGTCAGACAGAGAAACCATCTTGACCATTTTGACAATATATAACACAAAAATGATAATATTTTTTGTTAGTAGAAAAAACTTATCACAGTTAAAGATTATTAAAAACTAAAATTATTCAGTATATACATATATTCAATCATCTCCCGAACAAAATTCAAGTTATAAAGATATAGATAACTCATACTCTCTCTTTTATAAGTTCTTTTTTCACTCATGTGATGGTTTAGAAAAAATCATACTCTGAGGGCTAATTCTTAAAATTACATTAACACATTGCAATATTGATATTTTATGACTCAAATTTCGTACCTTATTTGAATTATAACAAATCATCACTTTCCACATTTGTCAACTTTGACGACTTCACATTGAATAATTTTTAACAAACAACTACGCTCTTCATCTTCCATTCTCAACAACTACACACTGGACAGCTTATATTACACCATCGCACTAGTCATTCTTAACAACTTTAACTTGTACAACATTAACTCTATCGCAAGTAGACAGTCCTTTCTGAATCCCTAGCTAGATAGCAATTTCTCGGTGTCACCATCCACAACACAAAAACGCACTTAACAATTAATTTTTGAAATGGACAGAACTCAAGAATATATATATATAAACTTCATATCAATGCATTGAAAATGACTATATTTTTTGTATTTAACAAATAATGTTTTTTTGGCACCATAAAAAAGTAGTTGAATGAAAAAAAGATTTCGACGACTTTGAAAACCAACGTGATTTGCTCAAATAATATAAGTATCGTTTTTACACCTTTTTTTTTTGATGCATTTTAAAAAAAGATGTCGGTGTGGAAATTGCAATGAAAGAAAGAGTCAAAAAGATATGAAAATGTCAAAAAATCATTTATAGTAAAAGACAGATTATTCTTCTGTTTGTCTAACTAGTTGGGTTTTGGTTTTGACTTTTGGGTAACTTCTTTGGTTTTTCTGTTTGGCCTTAACCCCACACCAAACAAAAAAAAAAAAGAAGCTAAATTTTGTGGAATTAACATTAAATAAAGACCACTTATAAAATTCAAATATTTTTTTAAGCATTTAAAATCGTACACCACTGTAAAAAATGGTCTCTTACAACTTTTTATAAATCATTGTATAAATTATTGCAAGTCTTTTACGTATAAAAATGAAAAATTTAAGATAAAATCAAATCTCCAGAATATAATACATTTTTTTAAAATAAACAAATTTTACTCACTTTCAATAATTTTATTAAATAACTAAAAAAAAAAAGAAATTCCAAAATCATGTCCTCTTTTTCATTGCTCAACAATTACTTCCAGCCTTTTATCAAATACATATCATGTTATTATTAGTCGTAAGTCACAAGTTATAAATAATTTTGATTATTATTAAATTATTTAATTTTCACATTCTCGGTGTCATTGTCCATTATATATGTACACACATCTTTTGTCTCTTCTGTGTATATTTATGTTTGATTTGTTAATACTCCATCCGTGCTAATAAATTAAGCTATACCACGTAAAGAAGTAATTAAAATAAGTTGGTAAGATCTAGTAATACTTAATTAATAATTAAACCAATCAACTTAATTATTATAATTATTATAATAATATACAACAATTGCTTAATGATGCTTCCTAATTATTCCACTGTACTTTGTCGGAAAAGTACGTTTTAATATTATGGGCCCTGCTCCTTGGACTAACTTACAATTAATTCTAATTTGTGAGTGTAAAACCTGACATATTTCCACTAAGGCAAAGTATAAATATACATTTTCATCCATAGTTATCTATAAGTTGACAAATATGTAAATTATATAAAGGAAGTTAATTTTTCATCACAAGGAAAGAAAAGGACAAGATGTGATTTTTTTATTATTAATATATACGTCTAGTGTTCATTATAAGAAAATTATAGTAAAATATTCACAACTATCATATTTGAATATCATTTGATTTGTATTCATTTCGAAATAATTTAAAATATATGGTGTCTAAAGTTACGCATAGCTAAATTTCAATTTTTTTTATTTGTACAGTAAAATTGATCGGAGTCCTTAATCAAAGCAAAAATTGTTTGAACTTTAATTATAGAATAGAATTTTAATTATATGAAACTTCAGCGTATTCGAAATTATTTTGAAAATGATGTTTCTACACAATGGGCTTCTGGGCTTCAAATCAGCCCAATATCGATTGAATTGGCCCAAGACCTTTACCGGCAAAACTCGGCCCATCTGTTTTGGCGCCAAGGCAGCTCCAGCGGAAATTGGCTCCGTCGATTTTGCCGCCGGGATGTATTCAACCGCCCGCCATACTACCCTAGTTGACTATAATCAACGTCATTCGCCGTTGACGATCTCCAAATCGTCGATGCAACTAATTCACTCGCGTAGAATTGTTTCTATTTCTCTTTTCGCTAAAAATAATCACCTTCCCAATAGATGCCGGCGAATGCGTACCATATCCGGCAGAAATTTATCTTCTCATTCATCGGATTCTTCAAGCGACTATGAAAACCCGTTTCGTTGTAATTCAACTCACAATGACTCTGTACTGCGGCCAGGTCCGTCATTTACAAACAATATCCATCTTTATACATTTGTATGTTAATCCTTTATTCTTAATTTGTCTCATGTAGGTAAGCTGCTGTCCAAAAATGTTACATGGATTGGTGTTGCCACTATTACTAGCAAAGTTCTGGTAATTATTTCCTAATATTTTTTCAAATGTACTTACTGTTAAACCTTTAAATTCTTCTCTCAGTAGTTTTGTTGTTTTCGGTAAACCAATTTTTGGTTATTTAGGGGTTATTGAGGGAAATTGTTATAGCTTCAGCTTTTGGCATTGGTCCTGTAGTAACTGCCTTCAGGTATGCCGTTTACCTGACTTGAAATTTTTTCACCTTCCCCATTCAAAATTTTCTAAGAGAACAAGAGAGTGTTCTATGTTTCCTAAAAAGTTTCTTACTTGTCAAACTTCAAGATATTTAGTTGTTACTCTCCTCACCATTTTAGTCTTATTCGAGTGGTGCTGTAATTACAGGTATGCTTCGGTGCTGCCTGGTTTTGCTGCATCAGTTCTTGGTGGTGAGTAGAAAATAAAATAAAGTAGATGGTTTATGTCCATAAGAGTATTGAGATACAAAACATAATAGCATTGTCTTTAGAGTTGGGTTCACTTTGTTTGTGTATGCTTGATTATATTTTTTTGTTCTCTTTAGTCAAAACATGGGTACAAGTAACAGCCATCTTTTTCTATAAGCAGTGTGTTGTTACCAGCTGCAGACAATATATTTCTAAGGAAAAAGGGCAACTCATATATAAGAAGTTTGTTAGCTCACAAAATGTTTTATGTGTGGGAAATGATAAGAACATTTTGATCACTGTCTCCTTACTTCACGCAGGTGTTAATGGCCCTATTCACATCACAATGACAACTACATTAAGGCTAGTCGCTATCTCTGTATGCTACTATCTTGAATCCTAAAGATGAATTCAGAGTGTTCTGCACTTTAACTGCTACAGAATTATGTTTACCAGGAGCCAAAGGCACCATATTCCTGTTGTCGCCATATTCATCTAAAGCAGCAGGAAGCTCGCGATACTTGAATTTTATGTGTCTCTACATGTGATAACCCAGGATTCCTTGTGCACAGCACTGTAACATGACAACTTATGTAATAGAGAGTAAATTCTCTGGTCTTTGTCTTCTTTCAACATTGAAGTTCTTTTGGATTAGACCTTGGAGACCAACAGGGTCAGTTAGATAAAGAGCTGTATATCAAAGTTTTAGTCCTCTACATACATAAAACTTAGTTTCTTTGTTGACGGGCTTGTTTAATGCTTACCTAACTTGCTAAGGAATGATTCTGCGGGTAGATGTGTATCTTCAGACGTAAGAGCAGGTGTAGACAATGATATCTTGTCTTCTATCTTGATAACTAGATCTACCTGATATAAGTATGAGTAGTGACACGTTCTGGACAAGGGGGAGCTATATGGCGACTTCTGCATTGTCCCTTTTTTCTGCATTCTTTTAGGTGACCTTCATCCTTCATTGCTACCTAAAGTTCTATAAATTTTTGAAGCAACTTCAAAGACTTTGAGCTAGTTTCTTAGTAGTAAAGTTTTTCAATTTTACCTCGTTGATTGTCTTGAGAACACATTTCTTACTTCTGACTTACTTATAGAAAAAACATTTCTTTGCTTTTGAATTGTAGAAAAACATTTCCATATTAAAAAAGAACATTTCTTACTTCTCACTTATCACAACTGATGATATTCAGTAAGCTTCCAGAGGATCGTCAGAAGAAGCTGTTTAAGTATGCAAATACCATCATGATCCTCGTATGTGTACTCTCACTCTTTTCTTAGTACCTTCTTGACTCATCTTTCATAGCTAAAAGATGCGTTAGCATTTAGCAACAAAATTAATTTCATGCAGGTAGGAGGTTTGTTGGCTGCCCTAGTGCTCATATATTCTGAGTCTGTTATTCATATATATGCACCAGGGTAAGACGGTCTAAATTGAATTTATTTATGGCTATGTAACTCGCAAAATAATAGGATGTGATGACCTGTTCTCCTAAACTGTATTTTGGCATTTTTGCTTCATTGATACTTTGAGATCTTAACTGGAATTTTGATCTCAAAATAGTGTGAAGAGCAACTCACAATGAACTGCCTCTTACAGGCTTTTGTTTTCTACAATGTCTTGACCTCTCTAGTCTCATTTTCTATTCTCAAAGATCTGTAGTGCCGTCTTCCAACATTTGATTCTTAGTTTCCCTGCTCATGCCAAGTTGCAGGATCTTTATTTTGCCTTTGCTTCTCACTGGAGGTTGTTCCACCAGTATTTTTTAAATTAACATAAACCAGAAAATTCTTTTACTGACATTATTAGAATTTATATGTTTGTGATTTTCTCTTGCATTGCACTTCATGGATTCATTTTCAGTCTGTGGACCTCAGCTGAAGGCCTGACTACAAGCCGAATAGCTATCCAACAGGTAATGAGTTTATTATTACGCAAAATTCAGCTTGAGTTTCGTCCTACCGTTACTTATCTGGCCATGATTGCTTAGTCAATTATTTGTCTGTTATCGCAATTTTCTGTGAACTAAAATCAAATAAAGCCCTTTTGTATGCGTACTTCCTTTACTTTGATATCAACATGCCTATTGGAGCATGTATTACTATTGGTCTTTGTTTATTCAATGTGTACTTTCTCCTTTCAGATTCGGAGATCTTTACTATTTTAACTAAACTTCACATATTTTTCAGTTGAAAATAATGACTCCTTGCGTAGTTTTTGCTGGCCCTGTTGGGCTTGGATTTGGTTATATGAGGTAAGATTATATTTTCTATTTGCTTTTCCTATTATTAGTTGTTCTTTGAGCACCTATGATAATATTTATATTTATTTCACTCCAGTGCAAAAGGAGAAAATGTCTTTCCGGCAATTAGCCCCACCTTGTCTAGCTTGCTCCTGATTGCCAGTGTAAATTTCTAACTTGTTGCAGCCCAAGTATTATATCATTGAAATTATTTCTTCTGTATCTCATAGTAGATTCTTCTAGACTCTGACATATAAATAGTTTTAATTTGTCATAGTGCCTCTTCTACTCCTATAGCAGACAATCAGATGCCTTTTGTTCTGGTAAAGTAATCTACACAGTTACTTAAGTGATGTTACGTGAGAATAAATAATTATGATTCAAGTTTTAGACTCTTTGAATAGGTGGTATTCTTTTATCTTGCGGAGCTTCACTTGGTGTAGTCATTCAATGGATTATCCAGGTCGCCATTGCTCACCTCCGACTTTTTTATACTCAGTTTTATTGTTTAGGGTTAAAAGACAACCTTTCCATGTTTTTCATATACTTGACATTTTATGCGCGAGTTTAGGTTCTATTGCTAAGAGGAACATGGCATGAAGTTATTTCAGAATCATGGACTGACGAATTGAAGAGCGAGGATATTTACGACGTACACCTCTTTGACCTTCCTCTTCGTTTTACATTCATTTCAATCAGTTTATTGCATTGATCACTGTTCCTTTTATTTTTTTTCTTAGCTTTTCTCGATTCTGGTACCAGCAATATTCAATTCAGGCTTGGCACAAATAGCATCGTTTACTGACCTCTGTTTCGCATCTCATTTTGCTGGTGCAGCTGCAGGTCTTTCATGTAAGTGAAAGTTAATTTTTATGCCAATGTCCATGCACAACCTTTTGACCTTTGTAATGAGAAGGCGGCCCAATAATCCCTCTTTGTTGAGGATATATACAACAACAACTATGCCTAAGTCCTAAATAAGTTGGGGTCGGCTATATGAATCCTCATTTTGTCATTTAAGCCATATGATATCATCATCATAATAAATTAAATAAAAATGAAAGAATAACCACTTTCTAATGAGACCAAAAACAAAATTGCAAGTTTTTTCCGAGTATGACATGTTTGAACAGTATATTTGACAACTGGGGTTCGCGTTGGTGGAGGAACTGGATCGGTATCATGATCGTCCAATAAGAAGGGTTTCACAGATGATCAATATAACTTGTATGTTTGTGAAGGGATTGTACTGTAATTAATTGTCAAGTTGTGATGGTATTATGCAATTAAATGTCAAGTAGTATTATTAGCTTCTCTTTTGTCTGAAAGAATAACTTCCAAAATAGTGGAACAACCTTTTGAATCTTTTATCGATCTGTGTGGAAGAATATCAGACGTTAGTGAGTGACAGTGAGACAAGCTTTTTAATGTTCCATGCAGGGCACTGGTTTTGCCATCCTTTTTACTGCATTGGAGCACTGTTATACTCGTACCTTTTCCCATTTTCCTGTGGGTTCTTCTCTGTGGATGCCCTAATTCTCATTTCATTATTGATATTGTCGAAATTTCAGATGCTTTTCTTTTGATCATGGCACCTTTGGGTTTGCTCTCAAGCATTGTTATACTGCCTCTTTTGCCCATATTTTCAGGACTGATAAAGGTGCTCATATTTTGACTTGTGACGATCAGTAATGCTATGTTGTTACACTTACATCTGTATTTGTCTTCTAACTCCAGATTGTTTTGGCAGACAGAGTCATGGCCAACCCTAGTAGAGAAGATAAACAGAGGGGTCCTGCTTTGCATGGTTAGGGCTTTTATCTTAGAAAACATGTTCATCTTGAATGTTAAGGGATGGATCGAATTCATAGTAATTCCTAGTAATGGTGCCATGTGGATCAACCTATCAATCAAGTACTATTCAATTCTAAACTAGTTGGAGTCAACTATTAGAATTTTTTATATCCATTCCACTCAATTCGGACCATTTCAATAATGTAGTGTAGATATATATACAAACTAAATAGTAAGATTTTTCACCAACAAGCGAGTTAACAAGTTTACTTGGTTTCTGATAGTCTGGGCGTTTTCCTGTTTTGATGCAGGTGGTTCTCTTGCCGATTATTTCTGTCATGAGTAGCTTAACTGATCCTATCATCCGTGTCTTGTTTGAGCGATATGCATTTGATTCTTCGGCAAGTGCTTTAGTTTCTTCTATTTTTCTTTTCTGTAAGTATTGATAACTCGTCAAAGTAGGATGTCTGGATTATAACTTTACATTTTTGAGTATTCTGGATGGGGCTTATAAATAAGAGCACATTTGTACTCATGTAGGCTGAATTTATAGTTTCTTGACATATTAAATTATTATTTTTGGTATAGATTCTCTCGGATCACCATTCTTGATTGTCAGAGAATTGGTAGTTGCAGTGTTTTATGCCTTTGGAGATGGGCTGAGGCCTTTCCTGGTTAGTATTGGAGCCATTGCGCTAAATGCTATCTTAGATTGGTTCTTTGTTCACAGATTACACATTGGAGTGCAAGGATTGGTTAGTTACTTTACCTATTTTCTTGTAGTAAATGTAGTAGGTAATATTCATGCTTAAACAAAATCTCATAGCTAATGCCTAATTGTACTGTTGAAGGCACTTTCAACATCACTCACAGCTGCCTTGTCTCTCATTACTCTGTTCCAACTTCTTCAAAGGAAGGTTGAAGGTAAAAAGTAGAAGTATGACTGTCAGTCCAGCAAAGCAGTTTATGTTTTTACTCTGTTAATGTAGTTCTTGTTGTACTTTGCAGGTCTTTTCCCCCTTCATGAATTGATAAGTCCTGGTTTGCTTCTATGCTTCTGTTGTGTCATCTCAAGCTTTATTTCGTCCTTCAGTTATGAAAATATCTCCAAAGTTTTCCTCTCCGAGTATATCACAAGGTTTGCCTTTTTTGCTTGGACCTGTGGATATATGCCACGTATATGATCATAATGTTGGTTACTCGTTCATATTGTAATCCAGGTTACCTAGGATCCAAGAAGTCTACTGCATAGTATCAGCTGCTGCTCTTGGAATTATTGGCTTCTTTGCTCCTCTTGTGTTAGTATTATATTTTTCTAGATATAAGTTGGAGCATAATAATAACTTGAAATGAAAAGAAAGTTGATGCACATGTCCTTGGTATTTGGCCCTTAACTACTTGTAGTACATGCCTCGAAGATTGAAGAATACATACAATTCAGAATATCGATCCTCGTTGGAACATCATACCATCTTAATTGTCTGAGGTGGGCGTAATTTTCTGAGACAACCGCCCGGTACGTCACAATTTCACTAATGGTGTCAAACATTTGATGAGTCCTTGGTTGCTTCTTGTCTTGCCTCTGCTGAAAATGGATACATCTACAACTAGAATTAGACGTTTTGTTAGAATTAATTTGTACCGACTCTGGAATTCCTGCTCTTATATACTTTTGCATACGTTTATCCCAGACTTGCCTGTCAGATGCATTTTGATTGAATCTCATCAAACAAATACTTTAATATCATATTAATTTAGTACTATGATTTTCAAACAATTAAAATAACTACAATTTCAAAAATCCAATATACTACAATAATGCCAATACTAATCCCACTTCTCAAAGATGAGATTCAAAGAATAGACTACTTTTCTCCTAGAATCATTGTGAAGCGCATTCTTTCAAACACAACAGCGTCCATTCCTCACTTCAGTGGACAGAGTCTTTTTTGGGAGCACGGTTTGAAATAATGAGTGAGATCTAGCAACAAGTTTAAACCCATCTCCAGAATGAACAGGGACTATAGTAAAATCTTAGACCATATTATGGCCAAACTTAGCGCCGTTTATAAATACATGCCTTGAGCTCAGGCCAATTAATCTCTTTGTCTACTGAATTCTGGTTTTCCTGTTGAGAGAGAGATAGACAATCAGCACATATTTTTTAAGTCACAGAAGAATAACAAAACTAAATTATCCATCAAACCAAACCTTTTTCTTTAAGTAGAACAGCACAAACATTTTGTTAGAGAAATCCTGCAGAAACATAGACAAGCTTTAGAAATTGTAGTAGATTTCATCAAACTCATAACGAAAAGAAATGGAATAGACCTTTGACTCAATAGTAAACCCAAGATCACAAATAGCTTTCAAAAAATTGCTTGGGTCGGCACCCCCTGTAGTTGGATCAAGCCTGCTTTTAACTTCTGCTATCAAAAGCCACCCCCTGGAAACAACCACCCAACTCAATTCATAAACTAAACTATCTGATGAAGATATGTATCTTACAACTTAAGCAAGTACTGCATGCCAACCTGGGTTTAAGAACTCTGCGCGCTTCCTGAAGAAAGCTTGGATAATCAGTTCCCATCAATGAAAGGCAAAAGATGGCCACATCAACCGACAAGGACTCTAGAGGGGTCTGCCAAAAGAACAGCATTAATTCAGAACAATGTTCCTAATCAGTATGTATTCAATATACTAAACTTAAAGGCAATTCAAACAGCAAGAAACTCTATTAGCAAGACTCCAAGCGAAGCTCATACATTTGACATGTCACAAGCAATAACTGAAGGATCATGTGCGACAAGATCCAAAGACCACACTTTGTTCTTCACACTTCTTGCCAGCCGTGCATCTCCTGAAATAAGTTGGACAATCAATGAGTCACGCAACACCAAAAGTGACAAGCACATGAAATTTGTTGCTTCCTGATAATTTGAGACCCAGATAATTTGAGACCCATACCGCAGCCAAAGTCAGCAACAATTAATGAAGGGCTATGATCCTTTAGCCATTTTGTGATTATATTAACAGGTTTTTCTGGCCAATGTAACATTTGCTCCTGATACCCTGCATGATACTGACCAGCTAAGTATGGTTAAGAACAAGAAGATACTAAATGGTGAGGGATATTTGACAAGAACTCAAGAAATACTCCAGGATGTTGTATAAATTGCAAAGCAACCTGAAGTTGAATCAGACTCAGAAGTTGCAGTCCATACAACTTCAGAAGGGGATATTATAAACCAGTCATCACACAGGGGTATTTGTGGAAGACAGTAAAAGTCTTATTAGGAGTGATTAGTCTGTCGTACGAACATGAGGTCAGGGAGAAAAATGAAGTAATTGCTCTAAGAAGCCATCCTTGATAACAAACTTGGTCTTTCAAACAGTTCCTATGAGGGATTACGTACAACTTAGTCTTCTGAACAGTCCCTCTAAAAATATTAACATCTTCATTTCTATACAACTTTCATGACTGCATTAAATATGCCAAACTTTTATTTTTGATATGATACTTCCTCTAAACTATAGCTATCATAATATGTAAGTCAAAATTAACATCTTAAATTCATGTTCAGTCAAATACCAATAATAAAGTCACTATAAGAGGCCAAGATTCCTTATTGAACAAAGTAATATTGGACAGAGGGGGTGCAATGATCCTTTGTTTTAACTTCTCATCCTCTTTTAGTCCTTACCAAGCAAATGCAAAACCCTTATTACTCATACATTACGGATCTAATCTTAGTGGTAAGGCTAATACGTATGCAATCAGGCTAGCTCTATCAAGTACTTCATAAGGCCCAATAAATCAAGAACAAAGTTTTCCTTTCAGACCAAATCTCATAATTTTCTTCCCCGGAGAAACCTTTAGAAATACCATAGCACCCACTTGATGTTCAATTTCAAGTGTCTTAATGTCGGCATAGGACAATTTATATCTCTGAAGACCTTGATAATTTTTACTTTGTTTTCAGCTTCAGGACCTAAAAGTTTTGTTTTTTCCCCACTAAATCTCTTGCAATCAAGTTCAGTCTAAAGCAACCTCAAATCTAAGAAACTTGAGTTATCACCTTCAAGTAGAAGTACAAAATATTGGACAAAATGATTCTTACCACATTAAAAAGTTCTGGATTTTCCTTGAAATAATTAAGCGCCTCATCTCCTCTGGATAACAAAAAACAAAGCAATTGCATCAATATTCAACAGCGACACACAATTCGGAACATATTATCCAGCGAAAAAATTGCAGCAACTTGCGAAGAAGGTGGACATACGAGCAAGTGTAGAGTTTTTCATTAAGCATACGGAAGTGTCCTCCTGATAATCTCGCCTTCATCTGCGTAAACTCCACAAGTATCAAATATCTATTTGTAAAATACGAACGTACATAGAATTATATAAGGAGAAATACAATTAGAACCTTATCGATAAAAGACGAAGTTTTCTTAGTTTTTGAGATCGCCGTATTCGAAACCATAGACTGATTCACGCCGGAGAAATTAGAAGGATCGTTTCCGGCCGGAGTGGAAGATTTCTTATGAACCTTTCCTCTCTTCCGTTTACGACTACGCTTTGCTTCTTTCATCTTCTCTGATGATTCTCTCTTCTGCCTCTACTGCTATTGCTATTACGGTTGAGTTTAGGGATAGTTCCTGACGGGAACGGAACATCGAACTCAGCAAAGATGGATCAGCTCAATGGGCTTTTAAGTTTATTTTGGGCCGGTTCAGCCCAAAATATTGAAAAGATTAATAGAACTTTACTTTTTAGTTTACTTATTATCATTATTTCTTATAAGTCTTATAAATTTTTAAAATCTTTTATTTTTATACATTAAATTAGTGTATCTCGTGCATCATGTATAAAATGTATATTATATTAATATATTATGTATAAAATATAATCTATCTTACTTAATAATTAATATATTTTTTGCTTCATTATTTAAATGTGTTTTACTGTAGTTAGGTTGTTAATTATGTTGATTCACTCCTGATATTAAATTTAATAATATTGTTCTCATAACAAATAAACAATAAAACAAGAGAGAACTAAAATATGAAAACCAAATTGAGAGAGATCATCAATGAACACATATAATCCAAAAAAGTTGTACTTGATATGAAAAAGTACAATTTTTCATGTGACAATAAAGCTTATTTGTTAAAATACACGAGCCAATGCCCATTCTCCAAAGGGAGATGCATTTGAGTTAACTTGCGTGCATAGCAAATAGTTGTGTTAACTTGCGTGCGTAGCAAATATTGGCGTAATAAAATAAAATTTTTTATGGAGAGTATTCAAAAATTTCATAGCTCGTAAAAATAATTTAAAGAATGTATCTATTTAAATTTTGTAAATCAAACTACATAACATTAATGATTAATGTTTTAATTAAACTGTATCAAAAAAATTTAAAATTAAACTACATAATACTTAGCTTTAGTATTCACGTTTATCTGATAGGACGTGGACAAACAAAATAAAAGAGAGATATTTCAGTTTAGAGTGAAATCACTTTATGCTTCAACATTTCACAAACCTCTGATGACTAACAATAAAAAATGAAAGTTAAATAATAGAATCAAACGAGTTATATTAAAAGATAATTTATATAAATTATTTTCACTTTTAGTAGCTTAATGAAATAAATGAATAGGATTTTCTTTTTAACTTTAAATTAAAAAGAGGAACCGAACCCGCACACTGCAAGTTGCAAAGAACTTAGTAAGAGTTGAAAGACTGCAACGACTAAGCTAGAAAATTTTTATTCTTTTTTAAAAATGTCCAAAATATTTTATTTAACTATTTATTTTTCTTATAAATATAATGTAAGTTTTTGACGAAGGATCTCTCGTTCCGAGAGTAGCTAAGCCCCTGATTGCAAACCCAACCATCATTGCAATCACTGTCAACATTGTATTAAAGAAGGCATTACTTAAAGCTTTAGTAGTAGGTTCATTGTGTAAATAATTGTAACTAAGAGGGCTATTCATTAAAGAAGTTGTTAAAGTTAGTTAGAAGTTGTTAAAGTTAGTTAGAAGTTGGTTTATTATTTTTGTATATATGTTCAAGTTGTGTGTACAGAATGGGCATTAGAAAATATATACAGAAGAGAGGTTCACGTTTTTCTCTCATCTTCTTCCTCACTCTCTATCTCTTCTCTGTTTCTTCACTTCTACTTCTTCTCTACAAGAAGATTAACATGGTATCAGAGCCTACACAGTAGAGCTTCAAGATCTCAGCCAAAAACCATGGCAACTGTCGATAATGAGTTGCCTGAGAAGCTGAGCCATAATCATCCATTGTTCTTACATTCAATAGATAATTCAGGTGTATTACTTAGTTCAATTCAACTAACAGGAGCTGATAATTTTTCAGTATGGAGTCGAGCTATGAAAATTGCAATTATAGGTCGAAACAAACTTGGATTCATTGATGGATCATGCAGAAAAGAGTTATATGGTCCTAACTTGACAAATCTGTGGGAAAGATGCAATGCGATAGTACTTTCGTGGATTATGAACTGTGTTTCGAAGGAGTTACTTGCAGGCATTGTTTATTCTACTAATGCAGCAGCTGTGTGGAAGGACTTGTGTGAAAGATATGACAAGATTGATGGATCACGTATTTTTCAACTACACAAAGAGATTGCTACAGTTAGCCAAGGTACAAGCTCAATCTCAACCTATTTCTCTAAGCTACGTGAGTTGTGGGTAGAATATGATAGTTTGGCACCTGTTCCTAGTTGTGAGTGTGTGAATTCAAGGGAATTTGTAGTGTTCATGCATAATCAGAAGTTACTACAGTTTCTCATGGGATTAAATGACTCATATGAACAAGCTAGAAGCCAAATACTAATGATGGTACCTTTGCCTACTATAAACAAGGCATACTCACTGCTTATTGAAAGAGAAAGCCAACGTATCATGTCACAGACCTCTCACAGTTCAAATTCATCAGATCTAAATGCCCTGTTTACTGCTCAATCATCAGTTCCCAAACCAAGGTTTAATACAGGTTCAAGCTATGATCCAAATGCATTTTGTGATTATTGTAAAAGAACAGGACACATGCAAGCTGTGTGTTACAAACTTCATGGATATCCACCTGGTTATGAGAGAAAGAAGAGAGGTTCTACTGGTCCTACTTACAATCAAGGTAGAGGAAGATCAAGTAATGATAGGAGGTCATATCCATCTGCTAACAATGCAATTAGTGATACTGTGCATTGTCTGACGGCGCCAAGTTAGGCCTAAGACCTAATTTCACATGGTATCAGAGCAGGGCCCGTCTCACCCGATGTTGGGGTCCCCAAAATCAAAATTGCCCACGCACCAGATGCTAAGCACTGGGCGTGAGGTGGGGTGTTAAAGAATGACAAAAAGTCCCACATCGGTGATTAATGAGATGGGTGGACTCTTTATAAGGCTTGGGCAATCCTCCTCCCTTTGAGCTAGCTTTTGGGGTGTGAGTTAGGCCTAAGACGCCTAAGACCTAATAACAAGCGATGTGTATCTGAAGCTTTTGTCTGACGAAAAAATCCCAAGGAAGGTGAGTTTTGTACAGCACCACCTTTCATTGTTAATATATCCTCCCCTGCAGCTTCCATTGCTGCCAACCATTCATCAGAAAATGGAACTGCATCCCGTGGTGGTAATATCAAAAGATTGGCTTTCTTCAGACAGCTCTCAGCATCCTTGACTGGCAAAATGGTGGCGTCATTTGTGCATTGCTCGGTATCTTCCAGCCCATGGCAAAGTTCATTTTGAGAACTCTCACTTCCACTAAGTTTACCAGTTTCAGATTCCTTCACCAGAATATCTTCATTCAACATGTCATCTACCGTCCTTTTGATTCTTGATGAGGTTTGATCCCCTGCAACACAGTGGATAGTATCCAGATTCCGCATCATTATCACTCCCATGAATCGGAGGTGACTCCTGGTTCAGAAAACTTGGGCTTTCTAATCCACCTGCATCAACACTTTTTTGTGATGGAAAAACTACTCCTACTTCTTTGATGATTTCTTCAACAATTTCAAGTAACAGAGAAAAACGGAGTCAGATCTACACCTCCTTGAAATCTCCGGCGAAGAAGATTCTCTACTCACGCCACTTCCTGATATGGACACCAATCCCAACGATTTCGCTTCAATTTCAAATTACATTTCCCCAATGAAAGGGCTGGAGGCTCGGGTAGATCATGTAAAATCAGAATGTTCATCTCGTAGAGTTTCCAGCAATAAAGAAAATAATAATCCAGACAAAGCAGAAATGCCTAAACTTAGTGTGGAGCCGCTGCACATGAAGAGGAAGAAGAGGAGTGGTGGTTGCAATTTGCGGAAAAGTTTAGCATGGGACAGAGCCTTTTCAACTGAAGAAGGTGTTTTGGATCCATTGGAACTTTCTCTGCTTAGTGGTTCATTGGTTAAAACACGCGGAGAGACCTTGTTCACCATCAATGAAGAAGAGCGAAATCCAACTTCAAATGACTCTCTACATGATGCTAGTTCAGTTTATTTGAGCTCGAACAAAAAAAGTACGGTTAAAGGAATTCGAGCTGTAGCTTTAAAAGAAGAAAGTCGGAAGGCCTCAACTAAAATACCAGCGTCTCACAATGGTAGAACTATCTCCAAATCTAGTAGCTGTTCTCGACCTTTGTCTTCCGCTTCACTGAAAAGGCCTGCAAACATGAACTTCACTCCTAGTTTTATAGAAAATAAAGGCTCTGCTGGATCAGGTTTTAGAGATTCTGAGTTACCACAAGCTAGCTACAATTCAGAATCCCTAGTTCTACATAGACTGGAAGATGGCAATCCAAATGAAGCAGAAGAATCTGACATTTCTTCAGTTATTGATGGTTTGATTTGTAACTCAAAGTATGGGAATATGATTCATTTGAGCGGAGAGGTGATGAAGGAAGGTTTCATGGGCGGCTGCAATAATTTAACTGGTGGAGAATTTGAAAAGGTCAAGTCCTTTGCAGTTGAAGATGACGGGATCTTTGATAATGATAAGTACATTATGAAGATTAAGAGCAATTTGAGCAAAGTCCAGAGAGAGCTAATGAATATTGGAGGAGGGAACTGTGAGCCCTTGAATCTCACAGATTCAAACTTTAGTGAAGTAAAGATTGAAATGTTAGAAGTTGCATATCAGCATGAAGATTCTCATAATCTGAAAGAAGCTTTTACCTGCAAACAGATCACAGATAGAGCACAAACAGGAGGTTTAGTAGCAGATATCTCAAGTGTAACTTTATCTGGTGAAAATTGCGAGACTGATCCTGATGGGCTTTCAATTTACTCAGAACATAAGTTCCAGGCTGGTAGCGTATTGCATTCAAGTGGCCAGTCCCTTAGTAAACATGTTTGCATAGATCAAAGCCAAGATGGACAGATTGATGAAACTGGTTTCTCTGGTCTTCCATATCGATCAGATGAAAGTGTTTTTGATAGGTTTGATGTAACAAGTGTACAGACAGTGGTTGGAGAAGATCCTGCGGAAATCATGTGTCCTAGTCCTGTCAAAATTACTCTTCCCAGTAATTGCAATCATTCAACAGATGAAGAAGTCAATCCTGATAAGATTCTTGCAAGTTCAACTACCTGTCTGGAATTTGGTTCATCGTCTAGTAGAACAAGAGAAAAAATGGTATCAGATGTACCTGGTTCAATTGGCGAATGTAGGAAACCAATTATAGAGTCTGTGTTGGAAGTGGTGGATGAAACTGAAATACACAATTCATTGAACTGTCACAATGATGGCAATTTAACTTCCTCTATGGAATTTGGTTCATCTTCCAGGGGAACACAAAATGTAATTGGATCTGGTAAACTTGGTCCAGTGGGTGAAGGTAACAAATCGATCAACGGTGTGCTCCTCTCCAAAGGAATGAATGAACTTGAAATTCAAGATTCATCAATCAAGCTAAATGATGGTAATGAGACCATCACATTGAAGCTTGTCAAATGAATCATATTCCCATACTTTGAGTTACAAATCAAACCATCAATTACTGAAAAAATCATGTTTAGGTACTTGCAATAATAATGCTGAAAGAGACTCTGGTGCAACAAATCACATGACTCCTCACTCACAATTATTGATTAATAAACATCCATTGCCTATTGATGCACCTAGAAGTGTACAACTACCAAATGGAGATAGTACAGTGATCACACATACAGGTTCTAGTAGTATGACCTCACAAGACATTATCAATAATGTGCTTCTTATCCCTGACTTTAAGTTCAGTCTGTTGTCAGTCTCAAAAATTACAAAGGATCTACAATGTGCAGTATGTTTCTATCCTGATTTTGTGACTATTCAGGATCTCTCCAGTGGGCAGGTGAAGGTGATTGGTAGAGAACAAGCTGGACTTTATCTCATTCCTCATCCTTCATCTTCTGCAGATAATACTCAAACATACTCTCATTTGGTTCATGATGGTTCTCCAAGCTCACAAACTGTGTCAAGCTCACAAACTGTCCTATGGCACCAAAGACTTGGTCATACTTCATCTAATGTTTTAGCTAAAACTCTCAATTTTCCAGTTACAAAGTGTTCAAATGAGGTTCACAACTGTACAATATGTCCTCTAGCTAAACAACCAAGACTTCCTTTTCCAAATAGCTCTACTATATCTTCTAGTCCATTCCAGTTGATACATATAGATGTTTGGGGTCCATTTCATACTCCTACATATGATGGTAATAGATTCTTTGTCACTATAGTGGATGATTGTACTAGAATGTTGTGGCTGTTTCTAATAAAGTTGAAGAGTGATGTTTGTGTTGTATTGAAGAACTTCTTTACTCTAGTCAAAACTCAGTTCAACTTATTAGTTAAAAGCATTCGTACTGATAATGGTTCTGAGTTTGTTAACACTGAGTGTACACATTTGTATACAAGCTTGGGTATTGTTCATCAAAGAACCTGCATACACACTCCTCAACAGAATGGTATAGCTGAAAGAAAACACAGACATATACTTGAGGTTGCAAGAGCTATCAAATTCCAAGGTCACATTCCTATTAGATTTTGGGGACACTGCATTCTTAATGCTGTATATATTATAAACAGATTGCCTACAACTGTTTTGCATGGTCAATCTCCATATGAAGTGTTTCACAAGTGCAAACCTTCCTTACAGCATATGAGGGTGATAGGCTGTCTTTGTTTTGCTAAGAATATGCACATTAAGGACAAATTTCATCCTAGGAGTGTCATTGCTGTACACATGGGATATAGCACACATACAAAGGGATATATGTTGTACAATATCAAGGACAAAACATTCTTCATCAGCAGAGATGTACTATTTAGAGAAACTATATTTCCATTTGCTTCTCCTTCATCTACTGCATGGCAAATGTTTCCTAAGGTTGATGAATCTTCAGAGGTTGCACCTTTGTTCCAGCCTAATCCAACCACAGCTGTACATACAGATGTAGCTCCAGCACAAGCTACTCCTTCTGTAAGAAGATCACAAAGAAGTACAAAAGCTCCTATATGGCTACAGGATTATGTGGCATCTGCTCAGCTTCAATCCAATAGACCTTTGTATTCCATTGATAAGTACATTGGCTATGACAACTTGTCTTCTTCTTATCAAGCCTTCCTTACTTCATTTGGTACTGTAGTTGAACCTACTTCTTTTGAGGAAGCCTGTAAGGATCCAAGGTGGGTTGAAGCAATGCAAGCTGAAATATCAGCTTTGGAGTCTAATCAAACATGGCAGGTGGTTCCTTTACCTCACAACAAGAAGGCTATTGGGTGCAAATGGATTTTTAAAATCAAGTATCATGCCTCAGGTGAGATTGACAGGTTTAAGGCACGTCTAGTGGCAAAAGGATTTAATCAAAGAGAGGGGCTGGATTATCAGGAGACCTTTTCTCCAGTGGTGAAAATGGTGACTGTTAGAAGTGTGCTGTCCTTAGCTGCTAAAGAACATTGGCATGTTCATCAGATGGATGTGTCTAATGCATTTCTTCAGGGAGATTTACATGATGAGGTTTATATGGTTCTTCCTTTTGGTTTTAAGCTTCCAAAGGGCTTTAGTGTGCAGGGGGAGAAACCAGTGTGTAGGCTCACTAAATCCCTTTATGGATTGAAACAAGCACCTAGGCAATGGAATGCAAAACTCACTGAAGTTCTTGTCAAATTGGGATTTGTACAAAGTCATCTTGATTACTCACTATTCATCAAGAAAACTAGTACATCTCTGGTTATACTTTTAGTATATGTAGATGACTTGATGATCACTGGAAGTGATATCAATCTCATTCAAGAAA